>NW_024412401.1:14969079-15046845 GCF_014898765.1 Herpailurus yagouaroundi | reverse complement strand
ATCTACATCTACATCTACATCTACATCTACATCTACATCTACATCTATATCTATATCCAGTTTGTGCCATACATATCAAGGAAAAGAGTCTTCATGGGTTTCCCAGGTGATAGTTTGAAATGAAGAGAGAAAGATGGCCCAGGTTTCAATGTGTAGAACACTAAGTAGTTCTTCACAGAGCTAAAATAGTCACTTGTCTGTACTCTGAAGATTTGAGCAGACCTCTTATATGAAAAGAGACTTCAGAAAGCCCAAATTGTACTTTCAGTGTTCTCGTTAACTTTTTTTTTTTTCCTTTCCTCCTTAGAAATACCTCTGAGGTAGAAACCATGGAGAGGATAGACACTCTCAGAAAAGCCCTTGAGGCAGCTGTAAGTGAGGCAGCCCATTATCAAAGTAACTCTTGGTTTAGAGGTAGAATAGAAACAAATGGATAGGCTGAGGAGTCAGGCCAACCTCTGTAATCATATTTAAGTTGCACCTTGGTCTTAGCACCAACTAGCATGTGACTTCAACGCTTATTTTAGTTTGCTTGTCTGTAAAATGGTAACAACAATAGTACTTACCTTACAAAACTTGATGTGGTGATTGATAGCACAATACTTATAAAACATGTAACCACTGCACTTAAAGTGAACACTAAACAATTACTAGCCTTACAACCTGAATTAAATGCACTAACGAATGCAAGTTATCATTTGAGAAACAAAAAGTCTGAGGATAAAAATGAAAGGAAAGAAAATATATGGGGAATATGAAATGTAGAAGTACGAAAATGCTGAGCTAAGTCTTTAAAGATGAATGGATCAATCTGGTACACAAGGGCTTTCCAGATACAAGGTCAGCATGAGCAGAAAGAACAGCACATGGTTAAAAAATTCCATGGTGTAGTCAGGGAACTACAAAGTGTTTAGTATTGCAGGTATGTGCTGTGTATGGTTGGAGGCAGGTGGGAGATGTGATTTCAGAGCTAAGTAAAGGCTGTCTTATTTATGTACGTTGTTTGTGCCAGTCCTTATGGAGAGTAGAATGCCATTGACTACTTCTAATCAGGAGAGTAACCTGGCCTATTCTCCCAGACTGCTATGAGAGTAAATATTTAAATAATAAATACAGTTGTGTTGGTGTAGTCCCTCCTTAAAACCGTTTCATTGTACTATTAGTATTTTTTAATCCACTTTTCTATCCACCCATCTATTTTCCTCTTAGGCTCCCAATTTTAACTGTGTCCTGCACTCAGGCATGGATTTTGATTGTGTGCTTTTGTTGTTTGTCATTTAAGAACCAACCTGTTTTGTTGCTTTTTATATGAGTATAACTTTCTTATAAGTACATTAGAGGTAGGGTGGATTTGGCATCATCAGCATCATGTAAACATTTAGGTAGAAAATCATACTAATATTCAGAATACTTTGTAAATTAAAATTTTCTTATGAAATATATTTAATTTTTTTTTCTTCAAAATGTATCCACTTGTACAAATAGTGTTTATCAGTTAGAACAAAGTTAGAGCTACTTTAATAGCCCAATATATAAGAGCAGACATGCAATCTTTGCATTCTGGAAAAAGAAGTGTGAACTGAGGATCACTTCAAATGTTAATGTTTTTTGTCCTGTCACCAATACCTCTTGCCATGACTCTCCTCTAACTCATATTCTCTCTGTGTAGCAAGCATGATGATTTCCTATATACAGGCAGAAGGGAAATTTAATTTTAAACTTCAGAAAATGGAAAGGCAATAGAGAAAGTCAGTGAAGGGGGTTGAAAATAAACTAGAAACATCAAAGATAAAAACAAAATGATTTTGGTAATTCTTAGTGCTTATTCTTATTACTAATGGTTGCATTCTGAAATTCAGCTAAGGAGGCTGAGAGGTGTTGAAAATGTTTCGCATTGTGTTTTAGCAGATGGTTAAGTAGTGTTTTTTACTCTAACTCATTCATCTGAAGCTCTTTCATCCGTATTAAAATTGTCCCAAAGGAAAAAATAAGTTTCAGAAATGTTTGCGATCCTTTATTTTGGGGGGGAAATCCATTTTCTATGATTTCTGTCAAGTGCAAAAACCTATTTAAAGGAATTATCTGTGATAATTCACTGCTTTGAATTGATTCCTTTTGTAGTATTGCTTCCCACACTTTCATTTTATTTCATTCAGTTCAAGTGTCTTTATCTTGAAGTTTCATAATCAAAAATCTATACAAAATATGTGCATATCCAAAATACCAAAAATCTGCTCAAAATGTAACCTTCGAGCACCTTCTTTTATTACAGACTTCCTTATCTCTACTCCACCTTCTGTTGTCCATTTTTTGCCTGCTCATTGATCATTTAAATACATTATTCCCTAGGGATTATATCAACCCTTGTCAAAATTCTGTCTGAGTTCACTGAATGTGGTATGTGTTGGAGGGGAGGGAGGTGAATCACATACACCCCTTAAAATTAAGTACAAGTGTTGAAAAACAATGTTAACAAACTATCACAAAAGGGAAACTAAGGACAGTAAAATTGGCTTGTGTTTTTAATATACTGGGATTTATTATTTGTGAATCTAAGAAACTGAAAGTTAATAACATGAGATAGTAAGACTAAAGTCCTACTGTGCATCCTTCCGTGTGTGTGTGTGTGTGTGTGATCTTCTAAGTAACCTCTTTAAGAGGTTTTTCTCTACTTCTGGTGCCATTTATTTTTCAAGACCATTTTTGGCATGTTTTGTAAGAATCTATTTCGAAGTCCTTGGTCCATCTTAATCTTTATAGTCCTCTAATTTCACCAATCCAACCATGAATGCAGACAGACTGCATGACAGCTATAGTAAAAATCAAAGGTATGGGTCAATATTCAGTATCTACATGGTTCAGAAGAGCCACCTGAAGGATTTTTTTTTAAATGGCACTAATCTGAAAAACAACTGTAATGTCACTGGTGCTTAGTACAGAATTAGAAAGCTGTTTAAATAATGTGCCATGGGCTTTGAAGGTGGTTGCCAAAGAAGACTTTTAAAAATATCTTGAGCAACAAGAACATCAATGAAATAAAGGGCTCAGCACACATTTGGTTGAATGTATTTTAGTGTTAGCAAGAATTCTGGTATGATTTTCTAGAAATGTGAATTGGATCATTTTACTCCTCTTTAAATTTTTTTTCAGAATCCCTATAATCTGTGTAGTGATTTTAAAAGAGACTCTTAAAAAACTGAGAACAAACTGAGGGTTGATAGAGGGGGGGAGGGAGGGGAAATTGGGTGATGGGCATTGAGGAGGGCACCTGTTGGGAGGAACACTGGGTGTCGTATGGAAACCAATTTGACAATATGTTTGATATTTAAAAAAATAAAAATAAAAAAATAAACTTTTTAAAAGTAAATATCTCTAAAAACAAAGAAGAGCAAATATGAAATTTTTTTGTCTTTAAATTAAAAATGTATCTGAATGTTTTGTTTACTTCACAACTTTAGAGATGTTTCAAAATTTTACTATTAAGCAGAACAGACAAAAAATTGCATCATATTTCTCCTGTATATTTTAATACCACACTGATATTACTTTCAACATTCATCTGTTCATCCATTATGCTGAACCAAAAAATATTAATTGAATATCTGCTGTACAGTATAAATTATGGAATTGTATGTACCTCACTATATTTCATCTATTTATATGAATATCTCTGTTAATAAATTTAATTTGTTTAGAGCAAGGACTTTTTTTATTCACTCTCATATTCCATTGATTAGCATAGTGCTCAAAAGAAGATACTGAGAAAATATTGAATAAATAAAAGTTTTTTTTAACAATTATTCACAAAAGTTTATGGAACATTGTGTATCACCCTTTGATTTCTTATTCCAGTATGATCCCCCTCAAATATGTCCTGTGTATTTTTATAAGTCACTGATCTTAAATGCAAATCCGAAACTCTTCCCAATTTTGTATATCTAGCTTTCCAGTTTTGCACAGCAAAGTTCAAAGTCCATGAATTTATTTTATTTTATTTATGTTTATTTATTTATTGTTGAGAGAGAGAGAGAGAGAACACAAGCAGGGGATGGGCAGAGAGAGAGGGAGACACAGAATTCGAAGCAAGCTCTGGGCTCTGACCTGCCAGTGCAGAGTCAGAGGTGGGCTCAAACTCACAAACTGTGAGATCATGACCTGAGCCAAAGTTGGACTCTTAAATGACTGAGCCAACCAGGTGCCCCATAAGTACACATCTTTAAATGTTTATTTATTTATTTGAGAACGATAGAGCAACTGCACCCTTGAGTGTGCATGTGAGATGGGGAGGGGCAGAGAGAGAGGGAGACAGAGGATCCCAAACAGGCTCCACACTGTCAGCATAGAACCAGTTGTGAGGTGTGGGGCTCAATCTCACGAACCGTGGGATCCTGACCTGCACCAAAATCAAGAGTTGGACGCTTAACTGACTGAGTCATCCAGGTGCCCCCAAAAGTCCACATCTTGAGCAAGACATGTAAGACCTTTGATTGTCTTCTGCCTGTTCTCTCAGTCTGAACTTCTGCAGGTCCATTCACTTCCTTACATTCCATTTTGTTTCGAAAATTTGTACGTAGTATTTTTTTTAAGTTTATTTATTTTGAGAGAGAGCAGACAAGGGGCAGAGAGAGACGGGGAAAGAGAGAATCCCAAGTAAGCACCGTACCAGCAGCACTGAGCCCAATGCGGTCCTTGAGCTCACACACCATGAGGTCATGACCTGAACCGAAACCAAGAGTTGGACACTCAACTGACTGAGCCATCAGACACCCCTGTACACATGATTTTATATTTTGCCTAGACTTCTCTTCTTTCTTGGATATAGCAAATTCCTACTCATTCTTCAAGACCCACCTCAGTCATTTCCATGTTTATTAAAGCTTCCTTGACCCCAGATGTAACCACTTCACTTGGCATGCAGTCATTTTGCCGAATTTATACTTTTATTGAGGTATTCCCCAAATCATGTTTCAAGGAAATTAGTTCTGTAAGATACCAACAAGTGTTACTGCAGAGAGAAAAAGAAGTAGGGAATATCCTCTGCTCCAAAAAATTTGAGGGGTTGTGTGTTAAGTAAAATTACAAAGGTGTATTTATTCCAGGAATAGTCAGAGCCTCTATAGTTCTGATATTCATGGTCAATTTTCAAGAGCAGACTATATAATATACATTGTTTCCCATATATATTTCTCTATGGAAACCATCTTGCACACAATACTAAACATCCCATGAGACTCAAGTATTCTACTAACTAATTGCAGTTTGTGAAAACTCTATTATTTTACTTAGTGTGATTATTTCCTTAGAGACTGTAGGCTTCTTAAGGTCAGGATGTGTGTACTATGTATCATTTTTACTCTTTACTTAAGTAGAATGTGAATGATTTTTTTTATATAGACCTAATTTAAAATCAGATAGTCTAAATCGCATGTCATTATGGGGATAAGAAAAGTGTAATTTCTTCATCTGTCTTATTTATTGTGATTGTGTTTGAAGTAGTAAGTATGAACATTGGATAAATTACTAATTAAGTGAAGCATGTAAATAAGATGAAAATTAATTTTTTCCCTGTATTCTATATTTTTAGAAGTCTACATCTGCTCATTTTACCATTGCAGTATATTTTTAATAGTTAGAACACTTTAATTTTTTTTTTCAACGTTTATTTATTTTTGGGACAGAGAGAGACAGAGCATGGATGGGGGAGGGGCAGAGAGAGGGAGACACAGAATCGGAAACAGGCTCCAGGCTCTGAGCCATCAGCCCAGAGCCTGACACGGGGCTCAAACTCACGGACCGCGAGATCGTGACCTGGCTGAAGTCGGACGCTTAACCGACTGCGCCACCCAGGCGCCCCTAGTTAGAACACTTTAAAGGTAACATACACTAAAATTATATGTTTTCTTAAATATCTAAAATATCTCACATTGATAGTTATTTAATGTTTTTCATTATTTTGGACCTTTTCTGATGGAATTTTATAGAAAAGGGTCAAATTACATAAACCATATTTAACCTATATTTTAAATATTTAAAGGGCATGAATGTTTCTGAATTCACATCTATCTTTATAGTATATCTATCTTTATAGTATATGATTTAACAATGAAATATTCATGCAGATGAACAGCAAAATTCTGCTAAGGTGCAAACACAGATACATAGATTTATTTTTAGCTTCCTTCTATTCTGAGTCTACATAGCTGATGAAGGTTTCTTTTCATAGGCATTTTAGTGAGCAACTGGTTGAAAACATTCTAAGACCATTGCTACTCAGTGTGAACCCAATTTAGCGCAATGTAAAGATTTTAATAAAAAAATAAAAATCCTTGAATTTGTCTATTTTGTGAATGTTGATTGATTTGAAGAAATTTCTCTTGCTGTTTTACTTAACTCATTAATCAATTTGATCAAAGAAGTAAAAAGTTGACCAAATTTTTGCATACACATTCTATCTCACTTTTTAAACTTCATTTGCTGGTGTTAGACCATAGCCTGGGAGGTCAGATGAACATTCTGTTGCCATTTCTCTTCTATTTGTTTCCCCTCTCAAATATGATTATTTTCTTGGCTGTTACTTTAAAATCTGGAGAGACAGTAATTTTAAGAGCAATCTTAGTAAGGAGTATTGCAGGTGGATCACTGAAACCCTATTCTCAAATAGAGTTCTTATGAAACATAGAGGAGCATTAAAGGCTCGGAACTAATGATCAATCTTTATTGTTGATTAGGTACATGATTCTATATTTTTGTTAGGCAATTTACACAAATTCTATACTTCAATTCAAAAATTTTATCTTCATCTCTTTTCACATTGAAGTTAACAGCTGTTGTCTCCTAAACTACTCTACAGATGCTCCATTCAACACATGAAAATTTCCTAAGACTGTTTCTGTTCAAAACAAAAAGAAGACTCAGGCTTATTCATGCAGTTCACCTCAATTAAGTGATAACAATCAATGAGGATAATGGGCCATTTAAATGCAAGTATTAATCATTCATTTTTTATATGACTTGACTACACTCTTTATGTTGAAGAAAAGTATAAAATAAAAACACCCAGACTATCTTCCAGCAGAACTAATGTACACATTTAAACATTCATGAAAATGTAAGTTATGTTTTTCATAGTGACAATTCAACTGACAGTCAAGAATACTATGCTCTATCCTAATAATATACGGATTATGGTGGCATAAAAATAATGTTTTTGGAAGACAGATATGGCCAACAATTACATGAAACATTCAACATCACTAATCATCACAAATCAAAACACACTGAGATATCATCTCACATCTGTTAGTATGGCTACTATCAAAAGACAAAAGATAACAAATGCTGGAGAGAATGTGGAGAAAAGAGAGCACTTATATACCATTGGTAGGAATATAAGCTGGTACACTATGGAAAACAGTATGGAGGTTCTTCAAAAAGTTGAAAATAGAACTGCAATATGATCCACCAATCCTACTTCTGTGTATATATATCGGAAGGAAATGAAACCACTATCTTGAAGAGATATTTATACCTCTATGTCCATTGTAGCACTATTTTTTTAACTCAAACTTTCTTTTTTATTATTTCATTTTATTTTATTTTTACTGTATTTATTTATTTTTTAAATTTACATCCAAGTTAGTTAGCATATAGTGAAACAATGATTTCAGGAGTAGATTCCTTAATGCCCTTTACCCATTTAGCAAATCCTCCCTCCCACAACCCTTCCAGTAACCCTCTGTTTGTTCTCTATATTTAAGTGTATCTTATGTTTTGTCCCCCTCCCTGTTTTTATATTATTTTTGCTTCCCTTCCCTTGTGTTCATTTTTTCTGTGTCTTAAAGTCCTTATATGAGTGAAGTCATATTATATTTGTCTTTCTCTAACTGACTAATTTCGCTTAGCATAATACCCTCTAGTTCCATCCATGTAGTTGCAAATGGCAAGATTTCATTCTTTTTGTTGCTGAGTGATACTCCATTGTACATATATACCAAATCTTCTTTATCCATCCATCCATTTATGGACATTTGGGCTCTTTCCATACTTTGGCTATTGTTGATAGTGCTGCTATAAGCATTGGTGGGGTGCATGTGCCCCTTCGAAACAGCATACCTTTATCCCTTGGATAAATACCTAGCAGTGCTATTGTTGGGTCATAGGGTAGTTCTATTTTTAATTTTTTGAGGAACCTCCATACTGTTTTCCAGAGTGGCTGCACCAGTTTGCATCCCCACCAGCAGTGCAAAAGAGATCCTCTTTCTCCACATCCTTGCCCACGTCTGTCGTTGCCTGAGTTGTTAATGTTAGCCATTCTGACAGGGGTGAGGTGGTATCTCATTGTGGTTTTGATTTGTATTTCCCTAATGATGAGTGATGTTGAGAATTTTTTCATGTATCGGTTGGCCATCTGGATGTCTTCTTTGGAGAAATGTCTATTCATGTCTTTTGCCCATTTCTTCACTGGATTATTTGTTTTTTGGGTGTTGAGTTTGGTAAGTTCTTTATAGATTCTGGATACTAACCTTTATCTGATATGTCTTTTGCAAATATCTTCTCTCATTCTGTAGGTTGCCTTTTAGTTTTGCTGATTGTTTCCTTCACTGTGCAGAACCTTCTTATTTTGATAAGGTGCAAATAGTACATTTTTGCTTTTGTTTCCCTTGCGTCCGGAGACGTGTTGAGTAAGAAGTTGCTGCGGGCAAGATCAAAGAGGTTTTTGCCTGCTTTCTCCTCGAGGATTTTGATGGCTTCCTGTCTTATATATAGGTCTTTCATCCATTTTGAGTTTATTTTTGTGTATGGTATAAGAAAGTGGTCCAGGTTGATTTTTCTGCATGTTGCTGTCATTCCATTGGATACTCTTTCCTTCCTTCTCAAAGATTAGTTGACCATACGTTTGTGGGTCCATTTCTGGGTTCTCTTTTCTGTTCCATTGATCTGAGTGTCTGTTTTTGTGCCAGGACCATACTGTCTTGATGATTAAGCTTTGTAATACAGCTTGAAGTCTGGGATTGTGATGCCTCCTGCTTTGGTTTTCTTTTTCAAGATTGCTTTGGCTATTTGGGGTCTTTTCTAGTTCCATACAAATTTCAGGATTGTTTGTTCTGGTTCTGTGAAGAATGCAGGTGTTATTTTGATAGGTATTACATTTAATATGTAGATTGCTTTGGGCAGTATTGACATTTTAACAATATTTGTTCCTCCTATCCAGGAGAATGGAATATTTTTCCATTTTTTTGTGTCTTCTTCAATTTATTTCATAAACTTTCTATAGTTTTCAGTGTACAGATTTTTCACCTCATTGGTTAGATTTATTCCTAGGTATTTTATGTTTTTTGGTGTAATTGTAAGTGGGGTTGATTCCTTTATTTCTCTTTCTGTTGCTTCATTGTTGGTGTATAGGAATGCAACCGATTTCTGTGCATTGGTTTTATATCCTGCAACTTTGCTGAATTCATCAATCAGTTCTAGCAGTTTTTTGTAGAATCTTTTGGGTTTTCCATGTAGAGGATCATGGCATCTGCAGAGAGTGAAAGTTTGACCTCCTCCTAGCTAGGATTGGATGCCTTTTATTTCTTTGTGTTGTCTGATTGCTGAGGCTAAGACTTCCAATACTATGTTGAATAACAGTGGCTAGAGCGGACATCCCTGTCTTGTTCCTGACATTAAGGGGAAAGCTCTCAATTTTCCCCACTGAGGATGATATTAATGTTGGGTCTTTCACATATGGCTTTTATGATCTCGAAGTATGATCCTTCTGTCCCTACTTTCTTGAGGGTTTTTATCAAGAAATGATGCTGTATTTTGTCAAATGCTTTCTCTGCATCTATGGAGAGTATCATATGCTTCTTGTCCTTTCTTTTATTAATGTGACGAATCAGATTGATTGTTTTGCAGATATTGAACCAGCCCTGCATCCCAGGTGTAAATCCCACTTGGTGGTGGTGAATAATGTTTTTAATGTATGGTTGGATCCAGTTGGCTAATATCTTACTGAGGATTTTTGCATCCCTGTTCATCAGGGAAATTGGTCTGTAGTTCTCCTTTTTAGTGGGGCCTTTGTCTGGTTTTGGAATCAAGGTAATGCTGGCTTCATAGAAAGAGTTTGGAGGTTTTCCTTACATTTCTATTTTTTGGAACACCTTCAAGACAATAGGTGTTAACTCCTCCTTAAATGTTTGGTAGAATTCCCCTGGAAAGCTATCTGGCCCTGGACTCTTGTTTTTTGGAAGATTTTTAATTACTAATTCGATTTCTTTACTGGTTTTAGGTCTGTTCAAATTTCCTATTTCTTCCTGTTTTGGTATACAGGAACATATACAGTTTTGGTAGTGTATATGTTTCTAGGAATTTGTCTGTTTATTCCAGATTGCCCATTTTATTGGTGTATAATTGCTCATAATATTCTCTTATTATTGTTTGTATTTTTCTTGTGTTGGTTGTGATCTCTCTTCTTTCATTCTTGATTTTATTAATTTGGGTCCTTTCCTTTTTCTTTTTCATCAAATTGGCTAATGGTTTATCAATTTTGATAATTCTTTCAAATAATCAGCTTCTGGTTTCATTAATCTGTTCTACTGGTTTTTTTGTTTGTTTGTTTGTTTGTTTGTTTTTGTTTGTTTCAATAGCATTAATTTCTGCTCTAATCTTCATTATTTCTTGTCTTCTGCTGGTTTTGGGTTTTGTTTGCTGTGCTTTTTCCAGCTCTTTAAGGTGTAAGGCTAGGTTGTGTTTCTGAGACCTTATTTCCTTCTTTAGGAAGGCCTGGATTGCTGTATACTTTCCTCTTATGACCACCTTTGCTGCATCCCAGGGGTTTTGGACTGTGGTGTTCTCATTTTCATTGGCTTCCGTTTACTTTTTAATTTCCTCTTTAACTGCTTGGTTAGCCCATTCATTCTTTAGTAGGATGTTCTTTAGTCTCCAAGTATTTGTTACCTTTTGGAATTTTTGTCTTGTTGTTGATTTCGAGTTTCATAGTGTTGTGGTCTGAAAATGTGCACAGTATGATCTTGATCCTTTTGTACTTGTTGAGGGCTGATATGTGTCCCAGTATGTGGTCTATTCTGGAGAATGCTCCATGTGCACTAGAGAAGAATGTATATTCTGCTGCTTTAGGGTGAAATGTTCTGAATATATCTGTTAAGTCCATCTGGTCCAATGTGTCATTCAAAGCCATTGTTTCATTGTTCATTTTCTGATTAGATGATCTGTCCATTACTGTAAGTGGGGTGTTGAAGTCCCCTACTATCATGGTATTATTATCAATGAGTTTCTTTATGTTTGTGATTAACTGATTTATGTATTTGGGTGCCTCCACATTTGTAGCATAAATGTTTACAATTGTTAGGTCTTCTTGGTGGATAGACCCATTAATTATGATAAAATTCCCATCTTCATCTCTTGTTACAGTCTTTATTTTAACGTCTAGATTGTCTGATATAAGTATGGCTACTCCTGCTTTCTTTAGTTGACCATTAGTATGATAGATCGTTCTCCATCCCCTTACTTTCAATCTGAAGATGTCTTTAGGTCTACAGTGGATCTCTTGAAAACAGCATATAGATGGATCTTATTTTCTTATCCATTCTGTTACCCTGTCTCTTTTGATTGGAGCATTTAGTCCCTCGATGTTTAGAGTACTGAAAGATATGAATTTTTTGCCATTATGCTGCTTGTAGAGTTGGAGTTTCTGGTGGTGTTCTCTGGTCCTTTCTAGTCTTTGTTGCTTTTGGTATGTATGTATGTATGTATGTATGTATGTATTTCATCTTTTCTCCCCTCAGAAAGTCCCCCTTAAAATCTTTTGCAGGGCTGGTTTAGTGGTCACGAACTCCTTTAATTTTTGTTTGTCTGGGAAACTTTTTTCTATTTTGAATGACAGCCTTGCTGTCTAAAGATTTCTTGGCTGCATATTTTTCTGATTCAGCACATTGAGTATATCCTGCCATTCCTTTCTGGCTTGCCAAGTTTCTGTGGATAGGTCTGCTGCAAACCTGATCTGTCTTTCCTTGTAGGTTAAGGATTTTTTTTTCTCTTGCTGCTTTCATGATTCTCTCCTTGCCTGAGTATTTTGTGAATTTGACTATGATATGCCTTGTTGATGGTCGGTTTTTGTTGAATCTAATGGGGTCCTCTGTGCTTCCTGGATTTTGATGTCTGTATCTTTCCCCAGGTTAGAAAGTTTTCTGCTATGATTTGCTCATATAACTCTTTTATCCCTTTTTATCTCTCTTTATCTTCTGGGATCCCTATGATTCTAATGTTGTTCCTTTTTAATGAGTCACTGATTTCTCTAATTCTCAAATCATGCTCTTTTGCCTTAGTCTCCCTGTTTTGTTCTGCTCCATTATTCTCCATAAGTTTGTCCTCTGTATCGCTGATTCTCTGCTCTGCCTCATCCATCCTTGCCACTGTGGCATCCATTTGATATTGGAGCTCAGTTATAGCATTTTTTATTTCATCCTGACTAGCTTTTACTTCTTTTATCTCTGCAGAAAGGTATTCTAATCTATTTTCAACTCCACCTAGTATTCTTATTATTGTGATTCTAAATTCTGGTTCAGACATCTTGCTTGTATCTGTGTTGGTTAAGTCCCTGGCTGTCATTTCTTCCTGCTCTTTCTTTTGAGGTTATTTCCTTCATTTTGTCATTTTGAAGAGAGAAAAGGAAATAATGAGGTAAAAAAATGTAAGTTAAAAAAATTAAAATTAAAAAATTAAAAACAACAACAGTGCACACACACACACACACAAATCAAATAACTTATGCTAGATTCTAGGTGTGTTTTGGTCTGGATGTTGAAAGGGGCTTGAAAGGGAAAGAGGAAAAAAAAACAGAAAGGAAATCGTTTGAAAATTTGAAAAAAATGAATACACTGAAATAGAATGAAATGAAATGATGGAAGTAAAATAAAATTTAAAAAAATTGAAACAAAAGTAAAAAATTTTTTAATAAAAATTGAAAATAAACATGTTTTTTCTCTTTCTATATTCAAGAAAAAGAAATGAAAAACAAAAAAAAATAAAAATAAAATTGAATAGATGGACCAGTGAACTCACTGAAATATGATTCAAATTTTCCCCTAGAAGTCAAACTATGAAGTGCTTTATAGTCTGTAAACTAAGCAGGCAGAGAGATTTGTGTTCCTGAAGAGCCAGGTTGGCCCAGTTGGGCAGGGCTTAGTGTAATGGCTCCATTCTCCACTAGATGGCGCTGCTTAGCTTACTGAGGTGGAAGGGCTTCTAGGTGTGTGAAAATGGCGACACAACTATGTTCTCCCTGATCAGCCATCAGTAACCCGTCCTATCTTCCGCCCACTCCCTGCTTATATACTGTCTGTGACCAAGCCCTAGGCAGCACCTCCCTCCTGAGTTTTATCTCAGATGTGGCTGTTTTTCCTGACCCTTTATTTCTGAGGGACTGTGGCTTTGACCCATTCTGCCCCTCTGTGTGAGGTCTCACCTAGCAATGGCTGGGTGCCTGCAGCACCCAGGAACGTTCATGGGACCGTGCTGCTACCAATGCCTAGAGACTGTGGGTGGGTGCCAGCCTGCTCCAGAAAAAGTTCACCTGATCAGGTACTAGCACGTTTCAGGGATTATGGAAATTTCAACGTACATCTGGCACCCCAACTACCTTGTTCCAGCACAGCAAATGTGGTTGTTCTCTGGGGTCTCCTGGGACCTGGTGGCCACATAGCCTCTACTAAATGTCCTTACAGCAGTGTAACTGTTTCTCCCTGTGTGGCCTGAGGACCTCTGGGACTCCACCCTGTTCCTGGGAATTCACCCTTCCCACCAGAGGACTGCCATGTATCAAGCTGCAGAGCCTCAGACTCTGTGCTCCCCGTTTATAGAGTATTAATGGAATTTAAACCTTAATTTAAATTTAATCCTTTCTCCTTTCTCCCTTTATTTATTCAGTCCCTTGCAGTCCTTTTCTCCTTTCTCCCTTTTTTGTTCAGTCCACTCTTTCTTGTTATCTCCAGCTGCTTTTGGGGGGTGGGGGAGTGCCTTTCCTGTATTCTCCCCCCATCTCCGCCCTCTCTCCACAAGCAAAAACAGCTCCCTGCCCTCCACAGCTTCTCTCTCCTCTTAGTTCACCCCTCTGTGCCATGTACCTGCTGAGTTCTGTGGTTCAGGTTGTGTAGATTGTTGTGTTAATCCTCCAAATCAGTTTTCTAGATGTGCAGGATGGTTTAGTTTTGATCTCTGTAGCACTGTTTATAGTAGCTGAGACATAAAAATTTAAGTCTCCATCAACAGATGAATGGATAACGAAAATGTGGTATATAGACATATATATGAAATATTCTTCAGCCCTATACAAGAATTAAATCTTACCATTTGTTTTTTTTTTTTAATTTTTTTTTCAACGTTTTATTTATTTTTGGGACAGAGAGAGACAGAGCATGAACGGGGGAGGGGCAGAGAGAGAGGGAGACACAGAATCGGAAACAGGCTCCAGGCTCTGAGCCATCAGCCCAGAGCCTGACGCGGGGCTCGAACTCACGGACCGCGAGATCGTGACCTGGCTGAAGTCGGATGCTTAACCGACTGCGCCACCCAGGCGCCCCTAAATCTTACCATTTGTAACAACATGGGTGAATATTGAAGGCATATGCTAAACGAAATGAGTCAGAGAGAGAGTGTGTGGCAAATACTGTATGATCTCATTTATATGTGAAATCTAAAAAACATCCTCCTAGAAATAGAGTAGAATGGTTGGGGCGCCTGGGTGGCGCAGTCGGTTAGGCGTACGACTTCAGCCAGGTCACGATCTCGCGGTCCGGGAGTTCGAGCCCCGCGTCAGGCTCTGGGCTGATGGCTCAGAGCCTGGAGCCTGTTTCCGATTCTGTGTCTCCCTCTCTCTCTGCCCCTCCCCCGTTCATGTTCTCTCTCTGTCCCAAAAATAAATAAACGTTGAAAAAAAAATATTTAAAAAAGAATGGTGGTTGCCAGAGGCTGCAGGGTAGCAGAAATGAGGAGATGTTGGTCAAAGGGAGTAAATGCTCTGTCATAAATTGAATACTTTCTGGGGATCTAATACACAGCTTGATGACTGTTGTTAGCCTTATTGTGTACTTGAATGTATACTTGAATGTTGTTAAGATTAAATATTCTCACCTTACTTTAAAAAAAATATTATTAAGATTAAATTTTCTCACCTTACTTTAAAAAAATTATTATGTGAGGTGATGGATATGTTAACGAACCTTATTGTGGTAATTATTTCAAAATATATACATGATTCATATTTTCAGGTTGTACACCTTAAACTTACACAAAGTTATATATCAGTTATATCTTAATAAAGCTGGGAAAATAACATTCTTGGGTTAGATTAATTTTTAAAGTATACTAGGTAGAAAAACATTTAACTTTCATATGAATGGTCAGACTGCAATGTTTAAATACTGTTTTTATTCAGGCATTTTCTTAATCTCAGAATTAAAAAAGATCAAAGAGGGATCCAATCTAACTTCCAGGTAATTGATACCATTCTAGATGTTTATGAATGAGGATCATGCCATCTCCCAAACCTACTCTATTTTTTTTTTTCCCATCTGAGTAGTACCTACTTTCTTAGGCTTTCTTTAAATTAATTATGCTTCATTTAAAAGGAAATTTTTTATAAAGGAGTGATAACCAAACTTAAGTGAACCTAAAATTCACCTAGACAGCTTTCTAGAATGCATATTCATAGGATACAATGCCCAAAATCTGATCAGTAGGTTTTGATTGTAACTTAGCAATCTGATTTTAAGAGACATCTCAGGTGAATCATACAGACATTCTACAGATCCCATTTCAATAACACTTCAAGAGACAATGATAGGCAGTCTAAGGAACCATGTCCAAAGGGCATAACAGTTCAGGTGTATTTCAGACAACCCCATAAACAGGAAGTTTCAATCCAAAAGATGGACATAACAGGAAGGGTATACAGGTGGGTAATATGTAATGGTAGTCACTGTGTGTCTAGGGATCTGACAACAGTCCCATCCTCCCTCCTTCAACCCAAGAACCAGAGGGTAAGAAAAAGAGAGTCAGCCACAGCCAACTTTCTAACTAACTTTCTAACACAGGCAGAAACTACTGAATATTTCAGCTGGCTTTTGTAACTTAATTTGAGGTCTCTTTCGATGGAGTAACTAAGATTACTTCTGTACAATGAGTTTTAGAACTGTTATTTCTCCCATTCAAATATTTAGGTCTTAAATATGTAGCGAGGCTTTGACTAGATGCAGATAGATAGATAGGTATATATAAAGAGATAAAGATATACGATTCCATAGCCCACAAAATAAGTTTCTTCTAATTTTTTAAAACTTTTTTTAATGTTTATTTATTCTTGAAAGAGAGAGAGAGAGAGAGACAGAGACAGAGCATGAGTGAGGGAGGGGCAGAGAGATAGGGAGACACAGAATCTGAAGCAGGCTCCAGGCTCTGAGCTGTCAGCACAGAGCCCAACACGGGGCTTGAACTCATGAACCATGAAATCATGACCTGAGCTAAAATCGGAAGCTTAATTGACTGAACCACACAGGCTCCTCACCCACAAAATAAGTTCTGTCTATCTCCTTGACAGGCCACCTACATCCCTATACTACTAGTGGTATTTCTTTCATTTGTTCCTTTTTTTTTTTTTTTTTTAATTTTTTTTCAACGTTTATTTATTTTTGGGACAGAGAGAGACAGAGCATGAACAGGGGAGGGGCAGAGAGAGAGAGGGAGACACAGAATCGGAAACAGGCTCCAGGCTCTGAGCCATCAGCCCAGAGCCCGACGCGGGGCTCAAACTCACGGACCGTGAGATCATGACCTGGCTGAAGTCGGACACTTAACCGACTGCGCCACCCAGGCGCCCCTCATTTGTTCCTTTGTTACTTCCCTTGATTTGCTCTACCTTTCAGTCAAACTGGATAATTCACCATTCCCAAACTCATCCCTGTTATTATTGTGGCCATACTTTTCTGACGCTCTTCTATCTGGTGTACCATTTCCATATGCCTAATTCTACTAATCTTTCAGGGCCCAGCTTAAATGCCACCATCACCTGGAAGTCATTTGTTCTTCATGATCAGTAGGAGTTGTTTTTGATTTCCACAGCATTTTTTAGCTTTACTTCATTTCTGAGCCTTTCAATTTCTCATTTCTATTATGATTATCTGCATTTGGATCCTCCCCTTTTTGAAACTGTAAGTTCCTTGGAATCAAGAGCTGTGTTTTTTTTTTCCCCCTCTTAAAATTTCCCTTAACATATATGTCTATACATAAAATAAGTATGCAAAATATTTTTTAATGGTTGCCTTCTCTCTTCATTGTAACTTATCAAAAATCTTGAAAATGTGAGACTTGAAATTTCATAGGCAAAATGCTTTCTAATTCTTTACATGTCTATTAATAAAATCTAAAAATTTCATTATGGTAGCTTGTAAATGATTCTTGTGGCTGCTGTTGTTTAATTTTTACTACCAGTCACATCATTAACCATTAACAGTTGTAGGATTTTAAAAAATGTAACCTTGTAGTTACCCAGACAAGTCTTTCCTATTTTGCATTTGTACAACTTTCAAACCCATGTAGCATTTTATGAAATTTTTAATGTTGTCCTTTATTCTATCTTTTCAAGATATTTTTGGATCTTGATCAACTCTGCCAGGAAATAGGCTAGCTATCTCCCTCACTGTCCCCACTCCCTCATTCTCAGCTATAAGTAATATGCTCATTGGAGAAACATAACTTTTCTGTCTTTAAGCTTCATTGATAAAAATGAGCAGGATAGGGAAAAGAATAGAGAACTCTCTTCTGATTAACATCAGTTGAAATTAGAACATTTTGAATCCTCCAATAGGACCATAATCCTCGATTTTATCCACAAAGATGTCTTGAGAGACATTTCACTGTCTTACTGTAATCAACGTCTATTCTTTTTATTGATTGATTGATTGATATGCCAAGTTGATCACAGTAAAAAGAGCTGAGTTCCTACATTAATCAAGAAACCTAAAGCTCTGTGGTATAAACCAGTTAACAATTTTGGGTAATTTATATACTGGTCCAGTGTTAGGTATGCATTTATATTTTAATCATCTCTCACATAGAACACCCTTATTTATTTTTTTAAATAGTGAAAACATGGTTTTTATCTAATATGCTAGGTTTATACAAATAAGCAAATTGCTTCTAAGTTATTATTTTGGTCTCTTTTGCCCATGTTCTCAATTAGTGTTACCAAAAAAAAAATAAAAAGTAAAAATAAGTAATTAATTTACTAGGTTAATGTAAATTGTATCATCACAGGAGTTTAAGGTGTTTAAAATTATATTTTTAAAATGCTATCAATTTAGAGTGCCTACTATATTAAAGGTACTGTGTTTAGGGCCTTAGGCATGATATCTCATCAACCTCCATCACAATCTTATGAAATAAGCATTATTATTTCTATTCCTATTATTATTATTCCACAGAAGGAAACCTGAGGTGTAGTGTTCCACTCATTTATTCAACAGCTATTGATTAACTGTCTGGTATGTCTCTTGCACAAAGTTGGCCCTGTTTATACAATTTCATTGTACAATTTCTTATTCACATAATTTCATTGAATTTATGTTTTGATGGAAGGTGGATTTCCATCAACTCACTAGAGAAATACTAGACAAGTAATTAGAGAACATATCTGTTAGTTTCGATTATGAAAAGTGCTACAGAGAAATCCGGAAGGGGTATGAAATTATATAGCAGAGAAACCTGATCTGGTTGGTTGCAGGGTGGGGGGAGTCAGGGAAGGTTTTTGAGTCCACAAGTATAAGAGCTAAACAACCAAAGAGAGATTGGCAGTGGGGTTGGGGGAAGAGGGCAGATTATTCAGGGCAAAGAGAGGAGCATCTGCAAAGGTTCAGAGATGGGAAAGGAGGATACACTTGTCAGAAAATAGAGGGAAGTTAGTATGATTGCAGAGTGAGAGGGAGCATAGGAAGGAGACTTTGGATCTTACACGGTCTTCCTGCAGGCCACCTGTTAATTTTAGATTTGAGCCCAAAGGGAATGTGAAGACAAACGCCTTTGGTCTTCAAAAGTCTTACTCTTGTCTTCTGTATTTGTATTTTGTCTTTTGTATTTGTATTTTGTTTGTTTTAATTAGGAGTGAACTATAATCATATTTGCTCTGTGAAAGATTATTCTGGCTGCTGTTTAGAGCATGGGCTGGAAAACAGCACAAAAGGATGAAGGAATACCATTTAGGAGGCTTTTGCAGGGGCGAAGGGGAAAGATAACAGTGCCTTGAAGTGAAAACGGTAGAGACAAATGAATGAAGTAAAGAGAAGTTTAGGAAATAGAATTGGCAAGACTTAGTAACTGATTGAATGAGGTGATGAAGAAAAAGGAAAAAGCCAAGGCCTGTCCAATGGGGTGGATGTTAATTAAATTGTTGCCCAAGGACGAACAGCTAATAAGTGTTAGGGATCTGGACCCTGTTCAAAATTTGTGCTCTTAACATTGTGGTCCTCTGCAACCCAGCTTAAAATGGCCAAGAGCTCCAGTATTTGAAATTTTACAATTTGGCTTCAACAATATAAATCCTACAATATAAATGCTTGGGCATATGTGATAGCATCCTGGGGAGGCACCTGTAATGCAAAATGGACCGTGGAGCATATTCAGGTTCTGTTATTCTGAATTTATTGTGGCGACACTTCAGAGTAGCTGCAAAACTCTGGGATTCTTTCATTTGTGTTTCATTCTATAAACTGCTAGTAGGAATAATAAGCATAATAATAATACATATAATTCAAGGTAAAAATGAAGAATAAATATTCCCTAGAATCCTTGGATGAAAGAAAAACTTCCTCCCAGATCATACAATTATATATTTTCTGCATAATTTTATATCTTAGTCTGTCTTTTTGAATAATACTAAAATTTTGATGTGTCTTCTTAAATACTGTGTGACCATTTGTGCAGATCAGGAGAATTAATTACATATGAGATCAGGTAGAATGTCTCTTTTTTTGAATGCAAATACCCCCAGTAATGTGAAGTAGTAAATCATAACCCATAATATTCTTTTACCTTCTGGTTAAAAGTTAATCACGAAAAGAATTATAGCCACAGAATTTCATCTTTAAAAATGTTGCCACCAAGAGGTAACTTTGTCATTAGGCAGCAGTGGTTCATTTTTTCCCCTTTGCCTTCTTAAATTTTTGTGTAAGATTTGCTTCCAAAACGTGTAATTTCAAGTTTCTTCCACAGCTCTGAATACTATTTCCTATGCAATGTACTAATTTTTTTAGATGTGATCACATACAGACATGACATATTTTATTGAGATGAAACAAAGGGAATAGTAAAATATATGTAATTATTTTAAATGTTGCTAGAGCCCCACCTACAGTGGCATAGTTTGGTCTCCTTCACAGGCTACTGCTATGTACATAGTTATTTCTCAGGTTTATTCCTTTTCCAACAGACGCAAATCAGACGATGCCAGATTATGCCAGATCTGTGGAGGATGAACTAGGTTTGTGGCTTTAATTGCAATCCTCAGTGTATTTAGGCACTGGGGACATTGGGAAGAACATGGCAAATATCAAATGAGAAGTAATAAGTTGTTTTGCAGAACAGAAAGTTTATCATCCCTACCTTGAAAAAGCACTCAGAATTGAGTGAATCAAGAACTAATGATAGGTTCTGAAAGTAAAGGTTAAGATACAGCACATAAGAACATATGCTTTCATTGAGAACATTATCATGGTGGAGTGGTTAAAAGCACATTGTCTGGACTCTGGCTTCCAGCACCATCATTTACTAGCTCTGTGACCTTTGCCAAGTTAACTTAAACAAGGCAATCACAGGGTTGTTGGAAGGCTTAAAGACATGACCCATAGAGCTCTCAGTACAGTGCCTGGCACATGGTTAGCACTGGATAAATGTTGTTGTTGTTGTTGTTGTTGTTGTTGTTACTCTAATACACTTACCCAGCCATTCTTAGTAAGGACAGTGGTGAGCACTTGGTAGAAGATAGAAGCAGGGTAAATGGTACAAGAAAATACCTTCTTTTTCATGTTTCATCCATTGTCTGTTTGGCCTGTTAACATACTATTCTTTCCTCTTCTGCTTTTGCACATGCCATGGTTCATATAAAATTATAAGTAGAGTAGTCCTTACTTTAAAGCTTATCAGTACATCCATTTTGGGGGTCTCATCTTTAGAAATCCTCAATTTGTAAAAAACTACATTGTTTAGGCTAATAATATCAATTATATCAAGCATATTAAAGTGTATAGTATGTAATGAGGTTCTACCAAAGAAAACAAATTTTCTACCACTATATTTATATGCCTTTATAACCAGGGGATTATGATCTCATCTAATGAAAGACCATGAATTATAATAAGAATATATTTAAATGACATAAGAATTCACATATCAGTGATCACACTCCTGAATGAAATGTAGATTCGTTCAGGAAAAATGAATGTATAATTATTCAGCAGAGGACCCTGGGTTCTCCTGAATGCAATCTCTTTGTTTCCTTTGCAAGGAGAGTCTATATTTTAAAATGAAATGAATGTTAATGCATCTAATTGAAACATTTGCAGCTTTGGCTCTAAAACCAGGGAATTAATGAGGAAATAGAGAAAAGGGGTTCCTGGTGCACTGTCAGTGCACCAGGAACATAAATTGGTACAGCCACTATGGAAACCATATGGAGGTTCCTCAGAAAGTTAAAAATAGAACTATCATATATATGATCCAACAATCCCATTTCTGGGCATATATCCAGAAGAAATGAAATCACTATCTCAAAGAGATATTTGGGCTTCCATGTTTATTGAAGGTTTATTCACAGTTGCCAAGGCATGGAAACAACCTATACGTCCATCAACAAATGAATGGATAAAGAACATGTGACATATATCTATAATGGAATACTCTTCAGCCATAAAAAGGAGTAAATTCTGCCATTTGCACAATGGGACACATAGATGGGTCTTGAGGGCATTATGCTACTTAAAATAAGCTAGCAGAGAAAGACAAATATTGTATATACTCACGTGTGGAATTCAAAAATGTCAAAATCATAGAAACAGAGGGTAGACTGCTGGTTATCAGGGGCTCGAGGGTGAGAGAAATGGAAAGATATTGGTCAAATGGTGAAAATGTTCAGTTATAAGATGAGTAAGTTCCAGGGATCTAACGTACAGCATGGTGATACAGATAACAATACTGTCTTGTATATTTGAAACCTGCTATGAGAGTAGATCTTACATATTCTCACCATAACAACACCCCCCCAAAAAAAAGGTATTTATGTGAGGTGAAGGATTTATTAGCTAATTTTGCTGCGGTAAACACTTGCAATATACACATGTGTCAATTATTACAGTTGTATATCTTAAGCTTACACATTATTATTGCCAATTATACCTCAGTAAACCTGGAAACAACAAAACAGGGAGCATAAGACAGAGGAATAGGTGATAAGAATTAAAGAAGGAAATAGGTAGGTAAATAGGAAAAAAAGAGTAGGTTACACAACATAGAACTGATTTTTTTTAATTGTATGTACTCTTAGCATAAAAAATTTAAATTATATAAAGTAAACATTTAACAGTATTTACATCTGGTAAAGGATCTGGTAATAGTATCTACATCTGGTAGGATTAGGGAGTGGTCATTCATTTATTCATTTTTTGCTAAATATTTTCCAGTTATTCTACTATGTATTTCATTTGTCCTTAAAGAAGAAATAAACAGAAATGCAAAGTAAGCTGACCAAATGACAATTAGTAGGGTCCATTTATTTTTATATTCTGTAAAACTGAACAATGTTTTTATTATGTTCAGGAAATATCACAGAGATCCCTAGGAAAATGAGAGCCTGCAGAATTCACACAAGTCAAGTAGAAAGACATACGCTTGTACAAAGGCATTGCCAGTGGCTGAAATGTTTTTATGAAGCAGTAAAACAATAATAAAATGGTCTAATCAATGTAAATTTTGAAGAGTATTCTCAATAAGAAACAGTGGATGAAGTTAGATGTGTCTGGCTTCAAGGAAGTCAGAGACAATTACACATTCTTAAACACAATAAGTTATAACAGCCTAATTTTTTTTTTAATTTTTTTTTCAACCTTTATTTATTTTTGGGACAGAGAGTCAGAGCATGAACGGGGGAGGGGCAGAGAGAGAGGGAGACACAGAATCGGAAACAGGCTCCAGGCTCTGAGCCATCAGCCCAGAGCCTGACGCGGGGCTGGAACTCCCGGACCACGAGATTGTGACCTGGCTGAAGTCAGACGCTTAACCGACTGCGCCACCCAGGCGCCCCAGCCTAATTTTTGCAAATTAGACACTTCTAGAGAGTTATTTGCTTGCAATAAATCTCAATAAGTGACTTGAATAATAAATGGTTTATTCACTTCATAAAAATGAATAACTTACTCTTTATCAAGGAAAATAAATCAATAGGATAAAACGTTCTTTTCCCCTTTGTTGTTAGAGAAGAGGATGTTTATAAAAAGCATTGTATCTATAAATGCACGATGAAAACTCAGAAAATCAATGTCCAATACCTTTACAAGGTGTCAAGGGCCCTGTCTTGAGCGATTTCTCAATAGATAGTGACTAGACCTCTTGCATCAGAAATAACCTGGGAAATCTGACCTCTGAGCAGCAAATCAAACTTTCTGGAATCACAGTGGCATCTGTGTTTTTATTAAGTGCCCAACGTAAATTTGGTGTTCCCTGAAGTTTAAGAATATGTAATATGAACTGTAGGCTAAAATCCATAAAAGATTAGGGAAGCGATAGATTACACATTTCTCTTGAAACAAAAGTCTTCTTTATTTGAGTGAAAATTAGTTTAAGATGTAAACTTCCTGATGAAAAGGATGAGTAAACATACCACAAAAGGGCCAATGAGTTTGTAATGCTGTGCTTGTATACAGACTTTTTGATATATGCCTCTAGGCCATTTTTATTCAAATTGTTTTATATATTCTGAATTAATATGCAAACTGAGAAATCCTTAAAATACCTTGTTCTCATTTGCATAACTGATAGAAATAAAATATTCTTGTTAATCACTGAGGCATATGTAGTATGTTTCAGCTGGTTAATTTCATTTTAATGTGATCTCTGTTTTTACCTCCACTCCATAGAGCACTCAAGGCTGAAACAGAAAAGCATTCTCTGAGACATTTATGTCTTTTAATTATATCCAAAGGTAAATTATTTTTATTTGCAGAGTTTTTGTTTTCTTGTTTCTCTTCTATGTTTTTTTTTAAAGGCCTAACTTCAACTTAAAAAGCTCTAGACAATTTAAGAAACAAACAAACAAAAAATACAAAGAACTCATTAGGACAATAGTTTGGGAATATCAGAAATAACCTTGTAGCCTCATAATTTAGGGATTACTTTTTCCAGAGTGGCAATATTTCCAAATTCCTCTGAGGAGCTATAAAACATTTTTCTAGAAGCACATTTTTATAAATGTCCTTGTATGTTTCATTGAAAGTACACCTGTATCTTGATACAATCACACTATTTACACTTTTGTTTAAATCTTTGCCTTATAGGGCGCCTGGGTGGCGCAGTCGGTTAAGCGTCCAACTTCAGCCAGGTCACGATCTTGCGGTCCGTGGGTTCGAGCCCCGCGTCGGGCTCTGGGCTGATGGCTCAGAGCCTGGAGCCTGTTTCTGATTCTGTGTCTCCCTCTCTCTCTGCCCCTCCCCCATTCATGCTCTGTCTCTCTGTCCCAAAAAATAAATAAACGTTGAAAAAAAAATTAAAAAAAAATAAATAAATCTTTGCCTTATGAAATATAATCACTTAAGTTTGCGTATTTAATATCCCAGAATTTTTTGAGCCTTCTATATCCCAGATATATCAGTACACAAAATGTTCATGCCCCTGAGTATACTTTTGCTCTTTAAAAACAAAATAATAAAAATTAACATTTTGAGGATAACAAGTTATCACTGTGTAGAAGTAAGATATTAGTGGTTAGTATTAGTATTAGTGATTAGGTTAGTATTCTGTCAGTCATCCTGGGCTCTGTTATGCCATGATAACAAATAAGACCAAATTTCAGAGTCTCAAAGAAACCTAAGATGTATTGCTTGTTGGTGGCATATATCCAGCATGTTATACTCAGTTCAGAATTTTGGCTGTCAGGGAAGCCACTCTCTGGAACATTGTTTGGCCCCATGGCAGGGAGAAGGAGATAGCAATATGAATCAGATATTGGATCTTAAAGTTTCCCCTAGAAGTGACACATATCACACTGGACAAAGCAAGTCACATGGCCACAACTAACCACAGTGGGCAAGGAAGTGCAATAATACCAGATGTCAAGGAAAACCACAAGTATTTAATAAATATCACTGTGACTACCACAAGGATACTGGCATATGGGGCAATTGTGTGATATTTTCCTTTATTCTTACTTCTTGCTGACATTAAAATTATCTTTCATACCTGTCTTTCTGAAATGTAAGGCAAAGGTATTAACCTTCAATGGCATTAGTGAAGATTTATAAGCTTAAATTATCCCCACTCTTTACAAATAGCTGGGTTGGGAGAGAAAAAAAACTAGCTAGATGATGTCAGTTTTCACAGCTACAGAGGTCAAGAGGCTAAGAAAGGGGGTCATCATGAGAGCCCTAGGCCTTTGGTGGAACAAGGAAAGAAGAAAACTAGATTACTGGAAGCAAAGCTAATGCTTCCAACTTTGTAATTTTACCCATACTCATAAATCACTTATTTTGTATTCTTGTATAGAACAATTTTTTTTTTCATTGTTTTAAATATATCTGGGGGAGGAAGCAGTAGCTAGCTCTACAGTGTTAGCAATGAAAATTTAAACTGTTAAAAATGGTATGAGGAAAAATGAATTAATTGTCTGGCAGCATTTTTATGCTGCACTGACAGATTATGGAAGGGTCTTATGTGCCAAATATATTATGTTTGTCCTTCAGAACCCCTTTTCATCCTTCCCTACCTTTCTATACTCCCTGAAAGACTGGCATGTGTTCCTTCTTCACCCATTGGCTTTCTGAGTTTAAGCAATGGAGACAGTATCAAGAGATTAGAGATGGGAAGAAGAATGAAGTTAGGATATTTAATCCCAAATTGACTCTCTGCCAGGTCTTTCACAGAGTGGCTTCATTCCTTTACTAAATGCTACTGCTCCTATCAGGTGGCCCTGTCCATTGAAGCATGCTTTCAAGGTCCCAATAACCATTCCTTAATCTTTCTTCTTTGGGCCTTGTGGTAAGGACTTTCTTGTCTTTGCTAGACCTGGAGTACTGCAATAACTCTTCTTTATTTCTCACACCTTGTCACACCTTTATATTATTTATTTTTCTCCCCCAGACAGACTCTCCCATCTGTTTCCTGCCAGAGACCTGACTGAGCTAGTCACTATTTCCAGGTATTATGACATACATTTAGGTCCAGTGCCAATAGTCAAAATGATTAGGTTACAAAAGTCTTAGAAGAAATGAATCTCCATTAAGATTTCATATTCTTAGGATCTCAAAAGTATTTACTGTTGTATGAAGAATGGATTTAAGTCTTGACTTTATCAAATTAAAAAATGTTTAAAATTATTTTAGTTTCCTGTTGTTACTGTGGAAAATTTGTTCAAAAGCTTCTGAGATACTATAGACTGGGCTGTTGATTATGTTAAGAACAGAAAGAAGGACTAGGTATTAATAAAGCTCCAAGTTGGGATTCCTAGGAACTGCTCTTTACTGTGGATCCTGCTGGCAGACACAAATAGAAGTCCAAAGAATTAAGTAAGTGGCAAGAACATGAACCAGCCTGTCAGTCAATCAGTATTTACTTCTCTAAAACCTCACATTCTCCCAGTCCACTGTTTCTATTGATTTATCTAAGACTTTACCAAGTTTTGTTCATTCTGTTATCTTTTATATTGATTTTTATTACTCTCTATTGACCCCATTGTACATAATAACTGCAATATTACTTGGTCTTTTGTTGTATCACTTTCCTCCATAGTCTGATGCTCCATTGTCCAAGGAGAGAACTGATTTATGCACAAAGTAGAAGGCATATTCTCATTATAACCCTATAAATCAGGAATGGAGATCAAGGGGCAGATATATAACCTTGCATTCCAACAACCAGTCTATGTTGTTCATCTTCCATTACATTCTCATTCTTCATTAAGTTCATTAGTCCTTTGCAGAAATCTTGAAGGGAGATGGAATGACAGTTGGGCATCAAACTTCATAGCTGAGTTCATGAGAAGTTATGTGGGGCAACTCCTGTTTTATCCATTGCCTCACTGAGTGTTTCCATAGACTTAGAAGATGAGGTGTTGCAGCTTTTCCTAATTTAGGAGTTTTCCTGGCAGCAAAGCACAACAACCTTACTTCTTATGCATGATAATACTTCTATTATAGATGTGATAGGAGTAATTCTTAGGTTACACACTCCTAAAACTTTTAGATCATCAAATTATGAAACAAGGTCAAAATGACTTATGATAAATAAGAATTGAGTTACTTTACAATGAAGTTTTTTTCCCTTTAATTCATTTAGCATGAATTAAAGTGCTTATATCCTATAGAAGTTGGTCTCTAGTGCCTAACTCTTCTCTTTAGTGATTTTGTCTGAATACTTATGAATCAAATGCTTATCCTATGTTTTTTACTATAAAAAATTCTATGTGTGATATAGTCCTTTTCCCAAAAGTAAAATTTGCCAAAGAAAAAAAAAAGTCAGCCTTGATAAAAGGTAATACATTTTAAAAAGTGAATGAAAGTGTGAGAAAAGAAAAATTTACATGTTATCTTTGTTCAGGAGAGAATATGGAGTGGTCTAAACCATCTGTAGAATGGTAAAATATATTTTTTATAGGTTATACCAATGCTTTCTCCCCCTTCTTTCCTTCCTTCCTTCCTTCCTTCCTTCCTTCCTTCCTTCCTTCCTTCCTTCCTTCATCCCTTCCCTCCTTCCTTCCTTTTTCTTTCTCTTTTTCTCTTTTTCTTTCTTTTCTTTCTTTCTTTCTTTCTTTCTTTCTTTCTTTCTTTCTTTCTCCCTCCTCCTCCTTCTTCTTCCTCTTCTTTTCTTTTCTTTTCTCTTCTGCTTCTGCTTCTTCTTCTTTAATCTTAGAGAGAGAGAGAGAGAGAGAGAGAGAGAGAGAGAGAGAAAGATCATATGCAAGGGAGACGGGAAGAGGGAAGAAGAGAGAGAGAGAATCTTAAGCAGGCTCCATGCTTAGCCCAAAGCCTGATGAAGGGCTCAATCCCAGGACCCTAGGATCATGACCTGAGCCAAAATCAATAGTTGGACGCTCAACCCACTAAGCCACCTGAGCACTCCAACTCCCTTATTTTTTCTTTTGTGCAAATGTTAATATTAAGAATAGAACATTTGCATAGAAAAAAAGGCCAGTAAACATTTCAAAAAGAATAGAGAAAATCCAGGATGTGAATGAAAGTAGAGAATGAAATAAAGGTGGGTTCAAATGATGGATCAGAGAAGAAAGTAAAGGGAAACATTTGTGTTAGATTGTTTTAACCTTCCCATTTGAAGAAAATATGTTGACAGTTTTGGACCAGAAAGCAGAAGAGAGTGAGGTATTTATGGAGAATGTTGAAACAGAACACCTTCAGCTTGATAGAAGCCAAATGCAGAAAAGAAAAAATAGCATTTCTCAAGTCTCTAATCAAGATTACTGTATTCACTTTTAGAAATAGATCTCCAATCTGTACCTCCTTTCCATCAGCACAGTGTTATGTTTAATGAGGTCTGTCTCCTCTTGCTGGGTCATAAAACCTTAAGTCGAGAGGCCAGTCTGGCTCAGCACAATACCTGACATACAGATTTGCAAATGATGTCTGTGGAAAAAATAAGAGGAAAGAACTATAGACAACAATCTCTATATCCATTGGTCTAGATCTTCCCATTTTATAGGTTTAGAATAAGGTAGCTGGGAGGGGAGGACAGAGTTGACTAACTTGGAATTTTTTTTTAATTTAGAAAGTCTTCCAGATCACGTATTATATACTTTCTAAATTCCAACTCTAAATTTTATTCAGTAATGCCCCATCACCAAACCATCTTAGCTATTCCACCTCTGCAATTCACTGCTATTTCAGAGAGATGATAGCTATTTTGATGCTAAAAAGTTATGTCTAAGAATGCTCAATTGTTGTCTAGTCTTCCTGCCCCCAGATTTTTTTTTTTAAGAGAACCCACGATTGGAATAAAAAAGATGCATATTCTTACAGGGCTATATAGTGTCACTTCCCACCTGTTCAAACTCTCTCTAGAATTTCAAGCAAGTCTTCATACAACATTGGTTTTCTGTGAATGGAATTGTGATTAATCTTCAGTGTATTTGGCTGTTAAGTTGAACATACAGTTAAAGCTTAAGTTAACAGCCCTTTTATCTGCAATGTTCTATTATAGTAATTAATCAGAATAAAATACAAACATAAGAATCCTTTGTCTTAAAAGTGTTAAAGTATATGTTAGAACATTTTCCTATTCTACTTTCATGATTAATGTGACCATAAATGCAAAGAAAATGGAGACAGAATTCAGGTCTGAAAGCATTCAAACTGTCCTTCATTAGTTCTAAAGCTACAATCAAATTAACTCATGTGAATAAATTTATTGTATGTATATTTAAATTGCTACAAAGTGAATCACAGTTAAGCTGAACTGGAAACTGTTATAGTTGCCTCTCTGAACAGTGACAAGGAAGGTTTTGCTTTGTGATTCTTCATCATTATTTCCTTTCTTTTTTTTGAAACAACAATTGAAATGCTCCTATTTAATGTGGAATAGTAAATATTTTGTTATTTTACTAATTAAATTGATGTTTATTAGGACAGAATAATTTATTGAAATCCAATACAATGGTAGGTCAAATAATGTCTTTTAATGTCAAAGTGGGCTTTTAGTACAGTTCAGTAAATGTTTCAGGAAATTTGACCCATAAATAAATCATCTTCCTCCTATTACTTCTTTCTTTTAAAGAAGATGACAAACCACTATATATTTACTTTTTTCTTATTAAGGCTTATATCATATCTAATGTGTGTGACCTTCTGATTTATCCCAGGCAAGAATAATCACCCTTTTCCTATGACCCTACAGTACTTTGTATATTACATAAGCATGATATTATTTCACATATTGTGGTTATTTTACATACTAGTACATTCACATTATGTTATGGTTATTTGGTTGGATGGCTGTCTGGATGTGTGTACCCTGGATTCTGAGAGCAGGGACCAGATTTTAATCATGTGTGTTTTCCCATCATCTATATGTTTAAGGAGAGAGGGAGGGAGTATGTGAGTAAAAGCTACACTTCAAAGGGAAAAAAAATGCCACATCAAGTATTTTTAAGCAAGAGGCTGGACATTTTTCCATCTTGCATCTGAGAAGAAATCAGCCTAAATTAGAATTCACTTCAGATAAAACATTTCAGATAGTCCATTTAAGTTAATTGAACTTCTGTTTATTACATAAAACTGCATCCAAAATGCCAGTGTTTCAGCCACAGGGCCTTTTGGAAGAGTCACAAAATATACTGCAAGGGGCCTCTATGAACTGGGAGAATGAACATAATTGGTCTTTTTTTCTAACTTCAGAGACTCTTTTCTAGACCTATGTAACAGTTGTTAAGCTGCAAATTCTTTTTCTGTTAAGTATTGTAATCAAAGCCCACATTACTAGAAATTTCATGAATTGGAAACTTGGTTAAGATATTAAAACTGTGTTTATTTCTTCCAAATAATAGTTTTATAGATTGGTCATTTCCAATTATTTAAGGGATTTACTTCGTAATTTGACTTTGGTGGTTCTCACTGTCTCTTTCTCCCACCCTTTCTTCTTCCTTTCTTCTGTATTTTCTGTGCCATACATGAGGCAGATGATAGCAAAACACAGAGAAATTAATTTTAGTTTCATCCCAGTTGGGGAAGATACTGTATGTGGTAGGCGGACTCTTAGATGACTGGCAATGATTCCTGACTCAGTATTCATGCCCTTGTGTGATATCTTTCTTTTAAGTGTGTGCTAAACTTACTAACTTGTTTCTGATGAATAGAATGTGGCATAGAATGGGATGTCACTGCTGATACTAGATTATTAAAAGGACTATGGCTTCTGCCTTGGGGCCTCTTTCTTTTCTTGAATCACTTGTACTGGGGTAAGCAAGTTGCTGTGTTGTGAGAAGCCAATGGAGCAACCCACTGGTACAGTGAAGGACTGAGGTCCTCAGTCCAATGGCATGAAAGAAATTGAGGCTTTAACAACAATCATATAAGCAAGCTTGGGAATGGATCTTTCAGCTTCCATCAGGTCTTGAAATGACCACAGCCCTGGCTGAAAACCGTGACCACAAACTAATAAAAGACCTTAAGCCAGAACCATCAACTGAGCCAATCTTAGGTTCCTGATAAAGACACCACGAGAAAACAGATATTTGTTATTTTAAGCTATTAAGTTCTAGAGCAAATTTGTTGCCCAGAAATAGATCACTCATGTGATAGTAAATGCAAACAATGCCATTATATATATATATATATATATATATATATATATATGTGTGTGTGTGTGTGTGTGTGTATATATATATATATTTGTGTATATATATATATGTGTGTATATATATGTGTGTATATGTGTATATATATATAGTAGTATGCTAAAGTCCTCTACAGAGTAATACGGGGAAACAAACTAAGTCAGATCTGTTTAGGCTATAGTGATATCAGAAGTCTCTGGGAAAGTGATGTTGGGATGAGAAATACATTATCCCAGAAAAAAGGAGTTGTGTGAGTAAAGATTCTGAGATATGAAACAGTATGACACATCAAGTAAACTGTAAGTATCTTATCCTTTGTGCTATGCCAAAATATAGGATGCAATATGGAGTACACATCTTGTATGCCATACTAGTAAGCTTGAATTTTATCTTGCGGGTCCTTGGATGATACATTGAAAACGCATTTGGTGCCTTTCACCTACCTCATTCATGTGGCCAACACTCTGACCAGGGTCCTCTTCTGTCAAGCCTGCAAGCAACCTCAGGGGTGTTTTTCTACACTGTGCTCCAGCCAGCTGTTCTCAATCACTCAATCAGCATTGGAATGAAGCATATGCATATGAATCTTTAAGAGTTGCAATAAACTAGGGGCACCTGGGGAGTTCAGTCGGTTAAGCCTCCAACTTCACTCAGGTCATGATCTAGTGGCTCATGAGTTTGGGCCCCACGTCATACTCTGTGCTGACAGCTCAGAGCCTGGAGCCTGTTTCAGATTCTGTACCTCCCTCTCTCTTTGCCCCTCCCCGCTCGCACTCTGTCTCTGTCTCTGTCTCTGTCTCTGTCTCTGTCTCTCTCTCTCTCAAAAATAAGTAAACATTAAAAAAAATTAATAACAAAGAGTTGTAACAAACTACTTAAAATTACACACACACACACACACACACACACACACACACACACATTGTAGGAAAGCACTATCCCTCCTCTATCAACATGGGGATTACTTACTCAGAGTCCTTCCTGATGGCTTTTGGGAATCAGACATGTATATCTAACTCAATGGGAGCAATCTGTAGATATGTCTAACTTATCCTTGTAGGTGCCTCAGGGGGTTGCAAAGGCAGTGATTTAATACATGTTTGTTGAGTAACTGCAAATCTCATTACATGCTGTCTAGGCTATCTTCAATTTCTTGCTTCTACCCCTCTTTTCCTTCACTTCTCAACTTAAATATATGAATTCAGGTCCAAATGAACACCATGGGCAACATTTTTGATAAGGTTAAGAAACCAACAAAGAACAGACAGAAATGAAAAATTATAAATATTTTAGTGGTGGTAAGGATAGTAAATAACTAGTTTTATGTAAAAACTTGGCTATTTTCGCCACCAAATTCTACACAAAAGCTAAAGAATTCCTTGGGTTATTGCAAATTTCTAGCATTTCAGTGTTGTCAGTTGAAAAGTGGAAGACCTCGGCCTATTGAACCACCCATACATATAATGTTATCACTTATTCAGAGCTCCATATTTTTAGTTTGCCACTACATATTAAAAAATGGTTAAGGAGAGGTGGGCTTCATCCACTAAAGAGACCATGATATTTCTTGATGCAACTTTTTTTTTAATCTGATTCATAAGCCAAAGGAATATATCTTTGGAACTAACACATTGCCCTTACTCTGTAATGGAAAGAAGAGAGGGCTTTATTATTACTATATGACATTTTGGGGTTAACATTTAAATCCCCTCTGAGGTTTTGGGAAGAAAAAAGTCAGGATATGCAATGTGTTCCTAATGCACAGTGCCTTTATGGTATGTTCTGGAAGTTTGCAGAGGCAGAATAATAGCAGAAAACTCTTTATGTCTATCTCATTTTTCTTTAAAGAGATAAAAGTGCTAAGCCAACATTAAAAACTTACTGAGCTGTTAAGATGATTTATTAGAATGGTACCGTTTCCATTTTCCACTGCTGTGATACAATTGTCAAAAAAGTATGTAAGTAAACATCGTGCTTTATTTCAACCAAAGTTATTTAACGAGTTAGATAGTTATGGTGAGATAAAGAATCATGTTTTCTCCAGCTACCTGCTTGTATTGCTAGGATTGCCTTTTAATTACAGGATAATAGAACAGAACTAGGATATACTCATAGTTTACTATTTCATGCTATTTTATATTCTCCCTATATGCAGTAGATATTAATTTTAGTATTATACAGTTGAAGAAACACTGAAAAAATCAAATTGGCAAAAGTCATCTCTAAATGGTAGAGGTGGTTTCAAATTAAGACTTGTGATTCTAAGGTTTGTGCTCCTACTGCTACAACCAAGGCAACTACATTTGAGTCCACCATGGCCCTGTTGCAAAGCAGAGTCAAGCTTTGTAATAGCCTCACTCCTCTGATTAAAGCTGAGTAAATCACCCACTTTTGAGGCAATTGAGGCTGATGACTGAAAACCCCACTGCATTGCCAGGTAGTTGATAAGGTCCAATTGTTTTGATCAGATGACTTTCTCAGCAATTAACCATTCTGATGAACCAGAGAATTGAGTAGACATGAAAATGGCCTACTTTTGGAAAATGAAAACACAGTCTAAACCTTACAGTTTCCTTCCTTTATGGAGAACCGGCTGTTCTGCTTTATCAAGCAGAGGGCTCGGGCAGACAAGATTCCCCCTTCCACCCTTGCTTATTTTTCACACTGTGATTTTCTTAAACACTTTTCTCAAAGATTGCCCAAAGAATCCTCTCAAATATCAGAAACTCTTGCTCCTGATCCTGAGATGAAATATAAAAACCAAATAGATGGCTGTTTTGTTTATTGTTCTGTGAAATTACATTATTAGGAGAGGCATCATTTTAAATGAGGAAGTGATGCATGACTATAACTGGTTTCAACCCGTTACCTTTTTATGATTAAGGAATACTTTGCTGTGTTAAAAAATCCTGGGGAAATGATTGTATATGTTTCATGCTGCTCCTGGCCTGGCTGTGCCTAACTGTATTACACACACACACAGAGTCAGTGCAAGGGAAACACAGATGTGATATTGTTTGGGGGAGTGGAGAATAAGGTCTAGAATGTATTATCGTGATACTTATCTTGGATTGATTTTACATTCACTTAAGAGTCTGGGGAATGGGATCATGATATGCTTGGCAAGAAGGCAGTGTCAGGAAAGAAATTCAAAACCCAGGGTTTAAGAATGAGAGACATGCCTTTGCAAAATCTATCTCTATCACTTATTAGTTGTATGAATTTAAGCAAATGACTTAACCTTTATAAGTAAACAGCTTCAGCTTCTTTGTATTAGAAATCAAAATTATTCCCTCAAAGAGTTATGGTGAAGATTAAGGAGAGAATACATATATCAAATGCAAAGTACATCATGATGCTCCATAAATAAAAATAGCTATGGTGAAGAGACCTTACCCCTTCACACAGGCCGATATAAGAAGGAACATTTGGGGCGCCTGGGTGGCTCAGTCGGTTAAGCGTCCGACTTCGGCTCAGGTCATGATCTCGCGGTCCGTGAGTTCGAGCCCCGCCTCGGGCTCTGTGCTCACAGCTCAGAGCCTGGAGCCTGTTTCAGATTCTGCGTCTCCCTTTCTCTCTGACCCTTCCCCGTTCATGCTCTGTCTCTCCCTGCCTCAAAAATAAATAAGCGTTAAAAAAAATTAAAAAATAAAAAAGAAGGAACATTTAATAGCAGGTGGGCTAGGTAACTTGCAAGAAACCCCTCAAGTTTCCCACTATTTACTTCTAGCAGAACCCTGAGAAGAAGGGAGTTCTTAATGAGTTTGTCTTTTCCTCTAGACTAAGTCTTTCGTGTCTTAACATTTTTGTATCCTTGTGAGTATATAGTATAGTGTCTGGCATACAGGGAGGATTCCTGTGTGGTTTTTAAATGAAAGAGAAACAGGAAATGAAAAGAATTTTGAAATCCAAAACATCTGAGAGATGAAAAACCAGAGTGCAGGTTTTCTTTTTTTTTTTTTTTCAACGTTTATTTATTTTTGGGACAGGGAGAGACAGAGCATGAACGGGGGAGGGTCAGAGAGAGAGGGAGACAGAGAATCGGAAACAGGCTCCAGGCTCTGAGCCATCAGCCCAGAGCCTGACGCGGGGCTCGAACTCACGGACCGCAAGATCGTGACCTGACTGAAGTCGGACGCTTAACCGACTGCGCCACCCAGGCGCCCCCAGAGTGCAGGTTTTCTAAAACACCACTTGGGTGCTAAAGGCCTGGCTCTGTTTACTTATCATAATATGTGGTAGCTAAAAAGACCCCTGACAGATAAAGCTCTTCTTGACCTCTCTACCCTCAAGACACGATGTATTTTGACATATCACTGAAAGCCTTAGCTAGTTAATACTGTGTACTGAATGATGGCAAGAAGCAGACCCTAAACTCCCTTTCTGACCTCCTTTGTCCGCAAATAAAGCTCCATTTTGTAGACTTGTCAACCATGCGATATTGTTCACAAAGCTTTATTCCGTCTTCATTCACCATTTATTAAGGTCTTACTACATGGCACACTCTGTGATAAAACAATAGGCATTCACTCTACGCTTGAGTAATGGGGAACCTCTTCCCTATTTGCTGATCATGATCTATCTCACCACTAAGCCTTTACACATACTCTTTCCCCTCCCATTTATTCTACAAACCTCCCATTAAATGTCCTTGTTTGCAAGAAAAATTTTCTTGGACCCTTTCATTCCATATGAAGGGTTCTTCCCATTTGATCTTACATAGCACTTTACTCTTCATAATATATTTGAGGTAATACAGTGATCATACATATACCAGTCAGTTTTCCCAATTAGATACAATGTCTCTTGATAGTGAAAGCTGTGATTTTTAAAAAATTTTTGTATCATTAGTCACTCGTAAAGTACCTGTCTTATAGTAAGGGCTCAACAAATGTTTGTATCAAGCAAATGGATGAATCAATGAGATGAAAATTTGATCTCCTTGCTCTCTGAAGGGATACTAACATTGCAGAGAAGCCTAGGTGAGAGAAAGAACAAAATAGGGGAAAGAGGGAGGAAGGGATGAAAAGGAGAGAGAAAAAGAGGAGGCCTTTAAAAAGAAAACTACAGTCAAATATAATAAGAGTTCTGATAAAAATCTGAACCTCATGCTATGAGATCATAGAGGAAAGAAGGGAAGAAGTAACATCTGAGCTGGATCTTGACTGTTAAAGAGGGGTTTGGCAGGTAAGTGGTGGTCTGTGTTCTTGTTGCTAATCAAAACAGAAACGATCTAGGCATGAAGTCAAGGAAGAGGCACTGGATGTAACTTCCTTCCTTCCATTCACACACCCTCAGATGGTATCTACTGAGCCTCACCCTTTTGAATGGACCTTAAACCCCCATTTAAGCCCTGTGCTTCTCAGCTTTTCCATCCTTACCTTTTACAAACATGGAAAAGGATATAAAAATTATTACAGCATACTGTATATTTAAAAAAAAACCTTCTATTGATTCCCTTCAAATTAACACACAACAAAAAAATATAAACCATTGTTTTGAGTTGTTTTTCTAGCAATGGTGGTAGACTTGTGCTATTCCATGCAAAATATTCCCCATCTTTTCCACCTTCTAAACTGATATGGTTGTAAATGTAACTTTTGATTCACTGAACTTACAATGTTATGTAAAAACATCAACAACAATGTTACTTATTTTTCAGATATATGAGTTCAGTCCTGGTATTGTAAGTCCAATGTATATTTCAGATGACAGTATTTTTCAGTAAACGAGGCAGTTACTTATCCCCCAGAAGTACGGAGTAAATTGACTTTATTTCTAGATTTCAGAAGTGGTACCTACTTGAGTTTTAGTGCACCTTGTACACTAGTGTCATTGGTCATCTGAATTTAATGAACCATTTTGGTCACCTTCCAAAGTTCAATTTTAAAAATTAAGAGCAGGTACTTTGAATTCCTGAAATGATTCCAACTTTTTAGGTTAATTTTCTATCCATCTAGCTAGCTAGTTACCCATCCACTGTTTGGGTGGGAAGCATTGTGTGTCTCTTCTATAGCCATATAAATATAGGCACATTTATTTCAGGGTGGATGTTTTAGGCCTTTTTTTTCAAAAATGTTTATTTTATATTATTGTATTATAGTGTGTGTGTGTTGTATGTGTGTGTGTTAATCTTCCATTTGACCTGCATAATGGCAAAAAGAAAAATTTCATTTTGAGTAATACAGTTTCAGAAATACAGTTCACAGTATCTTAAATGTGCTCAACTTCAAAGCAAATGACTCTATCTCCTCTGAAGTAAAGCAAATTATAGTATAGATGGATTTAATCATGAAATGAAAATATGGCTAAAGTGGATCTCAAAAAGAAACAGGCTGAATAGACATTTCAAAAAGAAATTTATTTGCATTGAACAATAACAACAACAACAAAAACCCATAGTCAGACTCTAAAGAAATTGCTCATTGAAGGAGTTTCCTTTTTGACTTCTTTAGACAGCCTTCATGTTGTTAAAATATATCTGATTATCATAGGTTGTAGGCAGCTGGTGCACTGAATATGAAGACATTACTCCTTGGAGAAGATGTCTTAGTAGATAAGAGCCCTGATTTTATTGTTCTGAATCATTAAATGCAATTTTCCTTTCAGTTTGCTTCTAATTAGAAAAATGGCTACCCCCATCCCAAAAAATGAAAAATAAATAAAAAGGCTATAATGTTGGGTATCACCCATATCAATGGAAATGTTCCAGGTCATGATAAAAGGAAAAAGACCGCAGTACTGCACACTATTGAGAGTATATGCAGTCATTTCTTTCGTATAGTAAGCTCTATGTGAGTTGTTTTTTTTTTTTTCATTATGAAGATACAGAATATAAAGGCATTTAAGGAAAAGAAACCATGGGAGTTAGAGGAGATGAAATAATATATTAGTTATATATTATTCAAAATCACTAGGGCCACTGCAATGTGCTGAAAAATTTAAAACTAAAAATTCATGGAATACCTACTACACATAAAACATTAAATGTTATTTTCTCTTCACTGCAGCTTTATAAGGTAGGTATTATTATCCTCCTTTTTTTTACAGGAAAAAAGGAAAATTTACTCATTTGTCTAAGAACAAAGGCCCAATATTGGTGGGAAGGGTTCTAAAAATGGTCTGTGAGATGCTCGGACCTGACCCCTTAACTACTACAATCTCGTGTAATCCCAGTAGTTATGTGTGGAACTAATTGACGTGAGTATAGGTAAATATAGTGCCTGATTTTACAGAGAGTGTAAAAAAGAAATCTAGCATGGTTGCAATAACTGGGTGCTAGGTGAAATTATAGTACAAAAATGTAGTAAATAATTTGCTGTTGCATGGATGTACTAAAATGACATGGGGCTATATGTCAGTTATTAATTGCTCTGTGAAATCCTACCCCCAAATATCGTGGCTTAAAAGCAACTACCATTAATTTAGTCCATCATTTTTCTGGGCATTTCTTTTGACTGGGTTCTGCTGGTGTTACTGGGCTTGATCATATATGTTCAAGTTGGTCAGCTGGTGTGTTAAATGGGGGCTGACTGGCCCCAGGTGGTATCACTCTCACGTCTAGCAATTGTCTGGTTGTTGGCCCAGGGTCCTTGGTTCTCTTACACCCAGTCTTTTCTCCAGCAGCCTAGCCTAGATTTATTCACCTAGTTCACAAAGAAAGGGCTCTTGAGGCTTAGAATTGGGATTTATACAACTTGACTTCTTTCATCTTATTTACAAAAGTTAAGGCGAACATAGTTTCAATGGTGACGCAAGACATTCCTGTTCTTGATGAGAAGAGCTGAAAAATGTTGTCACCCTATTTGTAATCTGCCATGGCTTATATGGAAGTGACAGTACCAAGTGGCTTAATTTCCTTATAAGTTAGTATGGCATACAATGTGGAAAAGAGGAAAGCAATCAATGGAAATTAGTGGCATGGGTCCACATAATCAGCCTCAACACTGCTGCCAGAGACCTGGGAAAGACAGCCCCGCTCTGGCCAGGACACTTCATGATGTTTCCATTGAAATCCTAACCTGGAAAATAGAATAGTCGATGCACCTACTTTTTTTTTAAAGTTTTCATTTAAACCTCAGTTAGTTAACATACAGTGTAATAGGATGCACCTGCTTTTGAAATTAACACCTGGAAGACAGGAGGAAGAAAAAAAAGGCAGTATGCTATTTCTGTAAATGAAATCCTAGAAAGGAACAAATAATTAAACATTCTAAACTTTTTGCCTTTTTTTGTTGTTGTTGAATTGATATTAGTCCTCCAAAAGAGATACCTTGTGTTTGTGAAAAACAGAGCAGAAAATGATTCAAGTATTGCCTAATGCAATTTCCTTCATATGTGACAGTTTTATAAATATATATAATTATTATAAGATTTATTCCTTCAGAATTACCTTGGATAATTTTAAACCATGCCACTAGCCATCCCAGAAATTTTATTTTAAACAGAAGTTCAGCTAATTTAGCAACAGGCAGCATCGTTAACTGATTTGTCAAAGATGCATGGTTTCATGGATTTATTTTTTTTTAATTAATTAAGTTGGATAGTCCATTTCTTTTCTAGTGTCTCAGGAGAACTTGGAAAGCATGGAGTCTGTTCTGACATGCAGAATCTTAGGATATTTTCCTTATATAGCAAGGTACCCTCCATTACAAGCTCTCTTCAGAAAGGGAAATTTTTACAAAGATTTTATAGATTGCTACATCACCTCCAAATTTTCTCTAAATTCTGCACTTTTCAATAGTCATGATAACCTTTATTCCATAGTATTCAGAAAAACTGGGGCAGAAGAAGAGATATTTGATATTTTCCATGAGAAATCTTAAATTGTAATTTGGTGACATACCCCATCAACAACCATAGCATCTTCAACAATTACAGAATCTTTGAAATTTGCTTAGTCTTGCTGGCATTCATACTTCAAAATCTTAAGTCACAAGGGCTGTTTACCAGATGGGAAACTCTCATTCCTCTCAGTTTGGCTATAAAATAATGATAAATACAGGGAAAAGATATAAACTCACTTTTTTACCTGTGTAAACCTATGGATTTGACATGAAGAAAAGGAGGAAAGGAGCAAGAGTAAAGTTTTCTGAATTTTATAGTTTACACCTTTGTATGTGTTTACACCTTTGTATGTGTATGTTTACATCTTTGAATGTGGTTCACATTTCCTTTATAGAGAACGATGATACTAAGGTCCAGTCCTGTGACCTGTAGCCAGAACCACAGTAATCCACATCCTCACCTCACCCATAGCAGTGAATATAAATAATGCCTTTGCTCTGCCTCATTTTGTCTCTCTGGCAAACAGTGACATACGTGTGCTAATTAATCAGGAACAATATATACGAAAATATAGTAGAACAGATGAAGCAAGGATTAAGCAAGGATTTATAGTTAGTCAACAAGTTTAAATTGAAATTTGTGTAATCATGAAGGAATGTTCCTATCTTATCTGTTAAATGGTGTTGCTAAATATCAAGAAAATGTCGTTTGATGCTTCCTGAAACTGATTTTGTAATTAAGAAGAGGCTTTTTGAGTGGTTCAGTTTAAATAAGAAGTTTAACAGTTTTAACAAGTAAAAGATTACTTCTAGACTATTTGGCCACTCTCTGATTTATATTTACACATCACCATGTTTGGGTATTAGGGGGATGGAATTTTATTTGGGCAGCCAGATTTTCTTTGTGAGGTTGCAAATATGGGAATATGAGAACTGTAAGAAATTGTATAGAAAGCCTGAGTGATAGACGCCCCTCTTTGAGGCCAGGCTTTCTTAACTTTTGACTTACTATATCATTGCCAAATCTGCAAATGTGTCATTTGGTGTTGATTTAATTTTTTTCTTTTATATTCACATTTTTCCACAATATATTTATTTTATAATATTTTTATATTATATTTGCCAACTTGTATATTGATAGCCAACTTACTTACTACTTTTTATGATCCATCTCTTTTTCATCCCATACTTCAAAAATTTTTAGGGGAATTATATATATACATATATATATACACAATATATATATGTATATATATACATATATATACATATATATATTGTGTATATATATATAATTTGTATATGTGTATATTATTTTATTCTCATAATATTATTGGCAGTATTGCAAACTTAGTTGCCTTAGAATAGAAATTTAAAAACTGCTAAATTATTTTTGAATATCATTTTTAATTGCTGAATTCCATTTGTTTTTCTTTACTAAACTTGGTTTATTCCAAAATTGTAAAATTGCGAAGTAGTATTTTTCCCCCATCCATTTCCACACTGGAATGTGTTCTTAAAGGACGTTGTTCCATTTTAGATTCTGTGATTAGACACAGGATGGTCTAATGGAGTCAGCCTGGCCTATATACAAATCTTGTGTTTTCAAAAACTTAGTTAAAGAGAATAACCACTCTGAATATGTTTCCACATCTGAGAAATAGGAATAATACTAACTATGGAAGTGTATTGCAAAAATAATTTATGCAAAGTGTCTATCACTGAGCAAATACTTAATAAATATGTATTTCTTTGTGTTCCTACTACATAAATTTGAAAGAAAACAAAAAGTCAAGAATAAGTTTTTGAAAATAAGCAAGCACAAAGATCAAATAGTCTTTATATTATTGGCCCTTCAAAAATAAAAATGGGGGAACGCCTGGGTGGCTCAGTTGGTTGAGCATCCGACTTCAGCTCAGGTCATGATCTCACAGTCCATGAGTTCCAGTCCCACATCGGGCCCTGTGCTGACAGCTTAGAGCCTGGAGCCTGCTTCAGATTCTGTGTCTCCCTCTCTCTCCCTGCCCCTCCCCTGCTCATGCTCTGTCTCTCTCACTCTCAAAAGTGAATAAATTAAAAAAAAAAAGATAAAGATGGAATCTCCTCTGTTCGTTTGTTCTGATATCAAAACAATCTATTTGTAAAATTAAAACAAAAAAAGACAGTAAAATAACAATATGAAAACATTAATCCAGTAATCTAGTAAAAGAATAACATATGTGAATCATGCAAATGTTAGAATTAATTAAAATTGGAAAATGACTAGTGTTGATTCATCACACTTATAGATCAAAGCAGAAAAATATATATGAGTATTTTGATTGATACTAAGAATACACTTGTTGAAATGAACAATATTTATTCCAGATTTAAAAAGATAATTCTTTGAATAAAAACTTGGGGGGAGGCACCTGGGTGGCTTAGTTGGTTAATTGTCCAACTTTTTATTTTGGCTCAGGTCATGATCTCACAGTTGTGAGTTTGAGCCCCACATGAGACTCTGCTGTGACAGTGCAGAGCCTGTTTGGGATTCTCTCTTTCCCTCTGTCTCTTCCCCTACCCTGTTCATGTGTGTGCTTGCTCACTCTCTCTTTCTCTCTCTCTCAAAATAAATAAATAAACTAAAAAAAAGTAAATAAAAACATGGGAAGAAAAAAAAAGAAACAGAGAAACAAAACAAGATACAGACACTTAATTGTAGAGAACACACTGACCATTGTCATAGGATGGTGGGTGGAGGATGGGTTAAGTAGGTGGTGGGTATTAAGGAATGCACTTGTTGTGATATGAGCCCTGGGCGATGTATGGAAGTGTTGAATCACTATATTGTACACCAGAATCTAATATTACACTGTATGTTAACCAACTGTAATTAAAATAAAAACTTGAATAAATACATACATACATACATACATACATAGGTAATTCTTTAACACATATTAAGAATTATATCGAATGATGAAACAATGCAAACATTTCCTTTTACAATCAAAATTTCCATTATAAACAAGAGGTTACGGACACTAACTTTACATTTATTTATTTATTTATTTATTTATTTATTTATTTATTTTTTAATATAATTTATTGTCAAATTGGCTTACATACAACACCCATTACTCATCCCAAAAAGTGCCCTCGATGCTCATCACCCACTTTCCCCTGCCCCTACTCACCATCAACCCTTTGTTCCCTGTATCTAAGAGTCTCTTGTGGTTTGCTTCCCTCCCTGTTTGTAACTTTTTCCCCCTTCCCTTCCCCCGTGGCCTTCTGTTAAGTTTCTCAAGATCCACATATGAGTGAAAACATATGGTATCTGTCTTTTTCTGCCTGACTTATTTCACTTAGCATAATACTCTCCAGTTCCATTCACGTTGCTACAAATGGCATGGTTTTATTCTTTCTCATTGCCAAGTAGTATTCCATTGTATATATAAACCATATCTTCTTTATACACTCATCAGTTGATGGAAATTTAGGCTCTTTCCATAATTTGGCTATTGTTGAAAGTGCTGCTATAAACATTGGGGTACAGACACATGAAATGATGCTCAACATCACTCATCATCAGGGAAATACAAACCAAACCCACACTGATACCATCTCATATCGGTCAGAGTAGCTAAAATGAACAAATCAGGAAACTACAGATGCTGGTGAGGATGTGGAGAAATGGGAACCCTCTTACACTGTTGGTGGGAATGCAAACTGGTGCAGCTGCTCTGTAAAACAGAGTGGAGGTTCTTAAAAAAATTACAGATAGAGCTACCCTATGACACAGCAATAGCACTGCCAGGAATTTACCCAAGGGATACAGGAGTGCTGATGCATAGGGGCACATGTATACCAATGTTTATAATTTTACGTTTATTAAATATTTTGTATGTGCTAAGAACTGAATCTAAATACTCTCTTTTAATCTTCTTGTGTACTTTAGGAGAGTAGGTATTGTTTTCTCCCTTAGTTTACAGATGAGAAAACAAGGCAAGCAATTTTCAGAGAGGTAAATTGTCTAACATTACATAGTTAATAAATGGCAGAGTTAGGGCTTAGTCTAATTCCTTCTAATTCTAGGACCCATTCTCTTAAATATTAAGTGTTTTCAATCCCAGCAAGAACACTAAACACATGCTCAGGGCACCAGCTAATTAGGAGCACCAAATGTATTGTTGAAAGAATTTGGTAATTGCTACTTTGAAATAGCAGTCATCATAGGGGAAAAGAGTGGGAACTCTCTTACATTTCCTTACAATTATGGCTCAGTATAGCTTTATACTTTATGCCTGAGGGTCATAATTCAATCCTCCTCTTCCTGCCAAAAGAGTTAAGTTGTAGAGTTATCAGAGAAAATGACTACAAATTAATCATATGTTTATTTATAATTTGATAAACAAATAATCATGTGTTTTATTCACAAACATCTATTCAGAACCTATCTTGTGCTACATATTTTCTCCAGGATGAGAGATATGGAAATGAATGCAGTTGAGTCTTTACTCTTAAGATGCTTACAATTTAGTGGGCAAAAGAGGAAGATATACATCATACAGTATAATATGTGCAAAAATGTGAAATCACACAACGTACATAAATATCACACAAGAGGTAAATGATAAACTATCTGAAGGTGAAGATATGAATTGATTATTTTTCTTTTAATTTTTTTTTCAACGTTTATTTTTGGGACAGAGAGAGACAGAGCATGAACGGGGGAGGGGCAGAGAGAGAGGGAGACACAGAATCGGAAACAGGCTCCAGGCTCCGAGCCATCAGCCCAGAGCCTGACGCGGGGCTCGAACTCACGGACCGCGAGATCGTGACCTGGCTGAAGTCGGACGCTTAACCGACTGCGCCACCCAGGCGCCCCGAATTGATTATTTTTAAGGAAGTCTTGAGGGAAGTGACATTTGAATAGAGTTTGTAGAGATCAGTAAGATTTCAACCATGTGGAATGAAATAGCAGCTTGACTTTTTTTTTTTTTTTTTTTGGGAAACATAAACCTTTTGTTACATAATTAAGGGATTTTTTTTTTCTTACCATATGGAATCATCATCCCCTAATAATTACATAATATATGCATTTCTGTATTAGCAAACTAATCAAGTGATGATTTTAAAGTGAGTGCCATATTTCAAATATAATTAATTATCCCTGACATAAAGCCCAAGTAAAATATGCTAAAGTGACCTGCTTTTGTTTTATCATTGTGACATTTAACTATGGCACCACATTTAAAATTAGGTATGCTCTACAATAATTAACTATAAAGAATTAGATAACTAAGCAAACATACTTATTTTTAATATGTCTTGAATTGCCATTGAATATAATTATAGAATTTAAGTTTTGGAAGGGATATAGAAAGATCATGTGGTTGTTTTCCTTGATTTTGGGTAGAGAAGAATTTGCTAAAAGTCATTCAATTAAGAGATAAGCATTAGAACTTGAAGTCAAATCTTTCTCTTTCCCTTTTTTCTCTTCCATATATTTTCTTCCACAGTGCCTAACCTTAGCTCATATATTTAATGAAATTTATTAATTTATTAATTATAATGTATATGGATATTATATAAATATTCAGTAAGGAATTAATGGAGAATTGCTTTTCAATATTTTTATTTTTATTTTAGAGAGAGAGAGAGAGAGAGAGAAGGTGCGTGTGCACAAGTGGGGGAGGGGCAGAGAGCGAGAGGACAGAGGATCCCATCCATGCTGACAGTAGTGAACTTTCTGTGGGGTTTGAACTCACAAAAACCATGACCAGAGTCCAAGTCAGATGCTCAACCAACTGAGCCACCCAGGTGCCCCAATAATGGAGAATTTTTTAAAGAAAATATAATTAATACTCCAGCAATTTATCATTTTACATTAATGAAGATTTAACCACCTACAAATAGACAGAGGCTGTTATAGTAGGTATGACTTCCCGTTACCAAGTGTTTGCCACCACACTGCTGTACTTAGAAAGACTAAGGGAGGGAAGAAGTAGCTCTACACAGAGCGGTGTTTAAATGTGGTCTGTGGTCAGAATCACCTGAGCAGACGCCTGACCTACCCTGGGCTCACTTAAAAATATCTTACAGGAATGAAGCCTGAGAATTAGAATCTCTTCAGAGTGATTAGTCTGGACTCATACCTTGAAATCTTTTTTTACTTCAGTTTGCTTTGTGTCAACTATATGTGAATTTGTTCAGTTTCTGGGTATGTACTGTCACCTGTGATGTTCCATAAATACAACCGGAATTACTCATGCAGAAAGATATTGACAAAATTATCTTCATTCTTTTCTAAGTATATTCATTCATCCTTCAAGTTTCTTAGTACTATAATATTCTCTTTATATCAAATTCCCTATTATACATTTTTGATTGAAGGCACTGAACCATTACATAATAAATAGTCCTTAAATGAATGGGATGAGGATGGTGATTTTCTGGAGCCTTCCATTTATTTTGTTCTTACTTCCTTTTTTTTCTCCCTAGTCCACAAACTATATGGAATCATCATCCCCTAATAATTACATAATATTTACATTTCTATATTAGCAAACTAACCATATGTTCCACTATCAAATCTTTATTTGTGCTTTATTCTAAGTGAAACTGAATTGAAGTATTAGTTTCTTTCTCAATTTTTTTTTTGTGGTTCATCTTCAAATTAATATGAATATTTACTCTCTCCCATATACTTTGATATCTCTTTTTAACAATTTACCTCCTCTTCTATTCAGGAAAGGGATAAAAAGGAAGTCAAAGAGGAGAAGGAAAATGCATGAAAAGTATGAATGCCATAAATCTCTGTAAATTGGTTATTTATCTGCTTGTTAGGTTAGTATGGGAGTTTAAGATCTGAAATATGTGTTTTAGACTTAAAGCCTAGGATACTAGCTATATTTTATTTTTTGTCTTGAATGGCACCAAATTCTAAAATAGCTGAGTCAGATGTTGGCTCACCGGCATTGGTAAATCAACACCATGTCTTGAAGATGTCAGTGAGGACTGTGTGGCACCTTAAATCCCTGACCCTGATATTTAGCTAGAATAGAATATAATTTAGGTGTTTTTTGTATTACAAAATTTCTTTACTTATTATGAAATCCAAAGAAGAGGAAAGGTATGGGAACATCATGTAAGAAAGTTTGTTTTTTCTCTATCATTGTTGGAATCACTGAAATGGGATGGCATCTGTGTTTTGGCTGTTCTCCTTCCCTAACTTTCTGCCTTGTTTGGGATGAATAATGAGACAGTGGAGGTATTTCTTTACCAACTATGTAATTATATGGATACCTTTTTTCTCTCCCCTCAATTTTCTTTTCCCCTTAAAGTATTCTTTTCCTCCTTAAGAATCATACATAAATAACTTTATGCAGAGCAACCCTATAGGACCATATTAACGCCTTTCTCTTATGATGTTGATAAGTTACTTCTTAGTTCTAAGTTTATATCCGACTCTATAATTCATCTTTCCAGACCAATTCCAGATTCTATCCCTACTTGTTATATGGTACACTGCACTATAATTATCTTTATGTATTTACATCTCTCCCTATGAGACTGGAGACTTTCAGACCAGAGTGGGAGACTTATTCATCTCTATGTAACCAAAGCCTAGGACTGTGTTGGCTTTAAAGGTTTTGCCTCTTGATGGAATAGGGTTGAACTCCATTGAGCTACATACAGCCATTCCCAATAGAGCTTGGTTTAACCTACCTGTTGACTTGAAATTTCCCTCTCCACCCATTCCATGCCCAAGAAAATCAGGGGTAATTTGGCTTTGTCAGAGTCCTTCACAGACTAACCATTCTCCCAACTGACATCTTTTATAAATTACACAACAGAATGTAATTGAAAGAGTCTGTTTATCTGAACTCTTTACTATATTGCAATAAAAAGTTTCTATGGGCAGTGATTTTTACTTCCCCACTAGGCCAAGAGTCATGGTTGCAACTTACACACTTGTGTACTTGATATTTATAGTAAATTGTGTAGTTGTAAAGGGCTGTGAGGGTATATAAATACATATGTGAATGTCCATGTATTTATTAGCCCAACGAATTGAGTGCACACATATAATCTCTCATCTCTGAAGGTATAGTAGGAAAACATGTGCACTAGACTTACAAAGCATATGCTATACTACATGCCTTTATCTTAGTATTCACAGCTTAAATATAGTCTAGTAAAAGCAGCTTCATAGAATGTCCAGCTCTCTGGGTAGAACCACTCCACTCTTCATTGCTTCCCAGACAGATTCTGACCTTTTCTAAGATACTTACAGTGAAGAGATAACATGTCAAAATTTTTCTTGATAGACATTTTGAGGGTCTCTCATATGGGATTTAAACTACATATGCTGGGATAGAAGGCATCCACTCATTGTAATTCATCTGGAGCACTTTGTAATCTTGAGTTTCCCTATCTCTTCCTAAAAATAATTAATGCTTCACAAAAGGTAATATCTCTTGAAGGAAATTTAATTTAAAAATCTATTTTAGTGATAGTAAGGTGATGACACACTTTAGTAAATGGGAGATTTTCAAAATATTCTGAGAAACAGAGCATGTGTGTGTGTGTGTGTGTGTGTGTGTGCGCACGCACGCGCGCTAAATTCAAGAACAATCACAAAGGAGAGAAACCATAGCAATTCTGTTCTTTTTCAGGAATGCTGTTGATTAAAATGATAACTTCTGTCCAAGCTTATTAATCTAGTATCTTTAACTAAAGTAGAAAATGATGAAGTATTTTATTTAACAGAAAATGTTTACTTTTACTTAAAGGATATCATTTTATTGTTTTACTTGTGTGAACAGAGAAACTAGATTGTCATACACCTGCTGTAGCTTCTTCTGTCACCTAAGAGTGCTGTGATGAGCATTTTGTCTAAGATTTTGATTAACTCATTGAGTAACATGAAAACCTTCAATCCTTAAAATCAATAAACTTTTTTTCAATAAATTAAAAACTATAAAGATATAGGGAGCTAATTTTGTTCAAAACTGATTTAATAGGGTATATTGTATTCTGTAAAAATTAATATCATAATAATGTCTTAAATTATTGTTGGCTTTTCTGACTATAATAGAGATCAAGCTATAGTTCATGTAAATATACAAAATAAGATAAGATTGTTGTTTATGAATTCATGTACTATTATTTTTAGCACCTCCTATGTGTCAGCCACTATATATTAATGGATAAAACAGATATGATTATGACCCTCGTGGAACTTATTGTCCACTTATTTTTCTTTAAAGGCCCACATAGGCAAATAAAATAAAGAGTGATGGTTACAGAAAGTGATACAGGCTACAGTATGGCTTTCTTTAGCTAAGATTGTGAGTATATGTGAAAAAATGACATTTAAGCTAAGTTATAGGACCTGAGGAATGAGCAACTAGAGAATATTTCAGGGGAAAGGATAGCACATCCAGAGATCTGGATGGGAAGAGCTTGGAGGAGTGTCAGTGTGACAGGAGCTGAGTGAAGTCCAGGGAGAGCATCATGATGCGAGAGGGCAGATGTGGGCAGGCTATTCCATGCAGGGCCTTGCATGCTACATTAAAGAGTTTGGAATTTATCATAATATAATCAGATGCCATTAAAGGTTTTGAAAGGTATTAACATCCAGTTTCATTTTAAATACATCAACATGGCTGCTGTCTTTAAAAAAAGTTTTAGTATGTCAAAGTAGAAATAGACAAGCTGGAGGCTAAAAACAGAGATGGAACTAACATGCAAATTGATTTATATTCTAAATGCATTTTGAAGAATTTACTATTATGAGGGATTTTGGCACAAATCTGGGTTTTCTTGTCTGTTCTATGTTTATCTCTCTCTTCCATTATATGTATGTGGTGCTGTTGTCACTTAACAGTATAATTAATGACTAACCTCCCATTCCATTCAATAATTTTTGACAGCGTCATTTTTTAGACACAGAATTTCAGTGTTTACACATTCTGTTTATGTTTACTTAAATAGCCTTCTTATTTTTTGAACTCTAGATTTATTTCCAATGTTCTACTCTAATAAATAACATTTCAATAATTTTGTACTCAAAAAATATTAATGCATATCCTTAATGATTTCCTGAGAATATATTGTTGGTGTAAAAACCATTATTTTCTCAGAGACAAACATCAATTATTTCTGCAGCAAAAACTATAGACACAGTGAAGCAGACTGGAGATAAGACTGTAGCATGGTCAGCTTGGTTCATTCATTAATAAATGACTCATTGACACTCTTCAGGGGTAACCCCCCATCCACCTCCCTTCTGACCCCAGCAGAAGATGATTCAAATTCAGCAGTCTAACAGATTACTACACATCAGGAACTTTCAGGATTTGAAGCAAATAGTTAGAACTGCAAATACTAAATCCACAATTACTAAATCCACAATTACATACTTTCTCTATTCTCTATTCTAAACCAGTTTATGGTTTGGAAAAACATTACCAAGCATTAACCCCATCATTGCTGCAATGGACTGGATATCTGTGTCCCCTCAAAATTCAAAATGTCAGACTGTAATCCCAGTGTGGTGGTATTTGGAGATGGCGTGTTTGGGGAGGGTAATTAGGTCATAAAGGTGGAGCCCTCACAATAAGGGTGGGTGTCTTTATAAGAAGAGGCTAGAGAGTTAGCTAGCTCTCTTTCCATCAGGTGAGGGCACAGAAAGAAGGTAGCCCTCTGTAAAGCAGAAAGGAGGTGCTCACTAGGAACCTGACCATTCCGTCTCCAGCTTGGATCTTGGATCTCCAGCTTCCAGAACTGTGAGAAATAAATATTTGTAAGCCACCCAGTCTATGGTAAATTGTTATAGCAGCTCAATCTAATTGAGACCATTGCCCTCTGCTTTTTGAGCAGATTTTAAAGGCCAGCAAGCACATAACAAAGAAACTATTTTGAAACATCTCTATATATGTGTGTGTGTCTAAATAAACACATACATATATATCTTATACATATAATGTTTCAGCTTATCAGTAGTTTTATGGGTTTCTATCTGCTTCAAGAGCTATATTAGAATGAATGGGGTTGAACTACAGTTTTGTGGTCCTATAAATGAAGTCATAAAAAATCAATGACTATCTCCCCCCAAAGAACATTAACAAAGCATAGTTTTGAAAGTCTTATTATTTTTAATTTTGGTAGGTGGAAGCCTAGAATAGGAAATCTTGGGGTAAAAATCATTTATAAAAAAGACAAGCTTACTTGTCAAAAATATCTTATAAAAAGTTAAGTTGCTGTTTTGATTATGTACAATGCTAAATCAGTGTTGATATATGTCTTGGAGGAGGCAGCTATGTGATTCGCTCTATTAAGAAACACTTTTAATACTGGAATTAAATAAGTATTATTAAACTAATACTGATTAAATTATAATATTAATACTTCTTATATTTTATAAAGCCTCTTTTCAAAGCACCAGTCCTTTGGATAATTGTAATAATCAACATTAGTGGCAGAATTCTGACTTCTAATCATCTGAATCTTATCAAGTATCAATTTATACCAGACATAAGCCTAGCCTCTGCATGAAGTATATGTGAAATAGGAAGGGGCAATCCAAGCTCCACCTGCATAGCAAATGACACACAGAATTTATCTACATCCAAGCCCCAGTTTTCTATTTTAGTCCCTGACGTGATCTCTTGAATCCTTCAACATAGTGGAGCACAGCTAGAAAACCACTGTGGCAACCTGTGCAGGAAAGGTGGCACTGATAGAATCCCCTCCATTCTTTTTTCTCCTCATGGGGAAAATTAAGCCCAGAGAAAGCAATGGTTTTTCCATTTCGATGGAGCTACTGAGCAAGAGAGCTAAAGAGAAAAATTTTTTATATGTAATAGAGTTCTCTTTTCTGTATTCCTTAATTACATTTACCTATAGTTGTGTATATTCATTTTATGAGGGGAGAAACAGGTAGCATAGAATATGAATAAAGACCCATGTGTGAAAACTGGGGCAAGTCAATTTTTCTACCATAAAATGAAAGTGTAAGTTATAGATAAACCCCAACATATCTAAAATTAAATTATTCTACTTACGATTTTAAGAAAAATAAAATAACAAATTAAAAGCTTATTATGAAAGTTACATTTTTCATTGAAAATTCAAATTTTGTAGTGCATATTTTGTATTTTATTTCCTGTTCTTGGCTTTAAATATATTTTTAATGTAAAGTCTTAAAAAGCCCAGGACCTGTTCTCTTAATTTTGTTTTCAAATGGTTCATTGCTAGTATATAGGAATACAACTAATTTGGGGTATTGGCTTTGTATCTTGCTACTTTGTTAAATTCACCTATTAGTTCTAACAGGGTTTTTGGGGGGAGGAGGGGGTAGAACCCTTAGTGTTTTATATATATAATATCATATGTGCGAACAATGATCATTTTACTCCTTCCTTTCCAATTTGGATGTTTTTTTTTTTTTTTTTTCTTGTCTTGTCTAATTGCTCTGGCTAGGATTTCAGTATGATGTTGATAGAAGCGGCAAAAATGAGTATCCTTACCTTCTTCCTAATCTTAGGGGAAAAGCTTTCAGTCTATCGCCACCGAGCATGAGGTTTGCCTTAGTTTTTTTATATACAGCTTTTATCACATTGAGGTAGTTTCTTCTATTCCTACTGTGTTGGGTGTTTTTATCATTAAAGGGTAGTGGATTTGTTCACATGCCTTTTCTGTGTCAGTTGAGATGATCATGCATCTGTTTTTCCTTCATTTCATTAGTGTGGTTTGTTACATTGATCCATTTTCACAGTGAAAAATTCTTGAATTCCAGGAATAATTTGCACCTGGTCATACTGTATAATCCTTTTAAAGGGTACCGAATTCAGTTTTCTTTCTCTTTTTTTAATATGTTATTCATTTTAAGAAAGAGCATGAGAGTTCACGAACAGAGGAGGGGCAAAGAGAGGGAGAAAGAGGAGGTCAAGCACACTCCATGTGCTGTCAGTCTGGAGCTCAATACCAGGCTCAATCTCACAAGTTGTTAGATTATGACCTGAGCCAAAATCAAGAGTCAGTTGCTTAACCGACTGAGCCACCCAGGTGCCCCCTGAATTCAGTTTTCTTGAGGATTTTGTGTCAGTGTTTATAAAGGATATTAGTTTATTTTCTTATAATGCCTTTGTCTGACTCTGGTATCAGGGCAATGCTGGACTCAGACTGTTTGGAAGTGTTCCCTTCTTTTCCATTTTTTTGGAAAAATTTAAGAAAGATTGGTGTTCTTTATTCTTTAAACATTTTGCAAAAGTTACTAGTGAAGCCATCAGTTTCTTGGATTTTCTCTGCTGAGAGATTCTTGATTATTGAATATGAAAAGTTTCATTTACAATAGCATCAAAATAACAAAATACTTATGAAGACTTCTACAATGAAAACTACAGAGCATTCCTGAAATAAATTAAAGAAAATATAAATAAAAAACTTATCCCATGTTCACGGATTAGAAGAATTAAAATGAATAAAATTTCAGTACTAGCTAAAGTAGTCAACAGATTCAATGCAATAACTATCAAAATCCTAATGGCATTTTCTGCAGAAATTAAATAATCCATCCTAAAGTTCATATGGAACTTCAAAGGACTTCAAATAGGCAAAAAAATATTGAAAAAGAACAGAGTTGGAGGATTCACACTTGCTGATCTCAAAACTTACTATAAACTGTAGTAATCGAAACAGTATGTAACTAGTATAAAGACAGACATATACGTCAATGGAATAGATCAGAGACCCTGGAAATAACCTCTCTCATATATGACCAAATGTTTACTCACAAAGATGTTAAGATTATTCAGTGGGGAAAGGGCAGTCTTTTCAACAAATGATACTGGGACAGCTGGACCTCCCACACAATATAATGATGTTGGACCCTTACCTAACACTATATACAAAAATTAGCTCAAAATGAATCAAGGACCTCATGTAAGCTGCAAAGCAATAAAGCTCTTAGAAGAAAACATAGGACAAAATCTTCATGACATTAAATTTGGCAATGATTTCTTAGATATAACACCAAAGGCATAGGTAACAAAAGAAAATAATAGATAAATTGGACTGTATGAGAATTTAAAAATTTTATGCATCAAAAGCTACTATCAATAGGGTAAAAGGAAACTCTCAGAATGGAAGAAAATATTTGCAAATCATATATCTGTTAAGGGATTAATATCCAGAATATAAAGTATTCCTAAAACTCAACAACAAAAACCCAAACTACTCAATTCAAAAGCGGGCAAAAGACTTAATAGACATTTCTCCAAAGAAGATATGCACATGTCCAAAGCACATGAAAAGATGCTCAACATCACAAATTATTAGGGAAATGCAAATCAAAACCACAGTGAGATACCACCTCACACTCAATAGGATAACTACTATCAAAGAAACAAAACAAGTGTAGTTGAGGATGTGGATAAATTATAACCATTGTGCACTGTTGGTAATATAAAATGGTATAGCTGCTATAGGAAACAGTATATACGCTTCTCAAAAAATTAAAAATAGATTTACAATATAATCCAGAAATTCCCCTTCTGGGTATATACCCCTGAGTATTGAAAGCAGAATTTTGAAGAGATATGTGTATGCTTATGTTCATGGCATTATTCACAATAGCTAAAACATGTAAACAACCCAAGTGTGCATGAAGAGATGAATAGATAAGCAAAATGTGGTACATACATACAAGGGAATATTATTCAGCCATGGAAAGAAAATTCTAACATATGCTACAACATGGGCAAACTTTGAGGACATGCTAATTTGAATAAGCCAGTCACAATAAGAAATATTGTATGAAGTACTTAGAGTGGTCAAAATTATAGAGACAATAAGTAGAATGGTGGTTGCCAGGGTTGGGGAGTAGAGAAGACATGGTGTTATTGTTTAATCAGTATAGGGTTTCACTTTTGCAAAATGAAACAAATTCTGGAGATGGATGGTGGGGATGGTTGCACAACAATATGAATGTTCTTGATACTACTGAATTATACACTTAAAAATTGTATTGTGTATTTAAAATTTGCTGAGAGGGAGATCTTATGTTAATCTTATCATAAACACATACACAAAATAATAATAAAGGGACTGGGAGTAAATTTGGGAAAGTGACGGATATGTTTACAGTCTTGATGGTGGTGATAGTTTCACAGGTGTATACTTATCCGCAAACTTACTGAGTTTCATAGTCTCTGGGTCTGGAGTTCTCTCTTGTCCAGCAAGAAAGCAGGATGCAGGATTAAAAATGGGAGAGAGGCTAATGTCCAGGAGGAGACAAGAGCACTGAGTAAGGGTCCTTGCTCCATTTTTATTAGGATCAGAAGGCTTACCAGTGTGGTGGGCATGCACAGAGAGACAATTAAATCATGAACATTAACTCATGGGCATGGGGAAAAGGGGGTTTTGGAGATATGCAGTGTTAGGGGTCTGGGTCAATATACAACAAGATTCTGGTGCTGGGTGGAAGGTTGTTTACAGCAAACATGAGGCCCCACCTCTGTTTACCTAAACAGGCCTAGGGGACAAGCAAAACAGAGTAAGCTACCTCAGCAGCTTTCTTTTGCTAATTAGCTCCTCTCTGGGCAACTTTGTGATGCTGAAGTCTATAACCTTGTTTACCTATTTACCTATTTTGGTCCTTCCTTCCTGTGAAAGCAGCTTTCTGCTATTGTACTAAGTTGGGGAGCATTTCCACCCTGAATACCTAATCTTGTTTGCCTCATCATGGATGTTTTCATCCTAAGATTCCCTATCCCCATACCTTTGACCTATACTGGGGTCCTTTGCCTGTTTACCTAATCTTATTTACCTAATCTTGTTTACCCAAACTTGAGTGTGCACATCCTATGGCTTTCTAATTCTTTATGCCTTGTTAACCCATCGGTGCAAGCTCAGGGAATTCCTAAGCTTATTCCCTGCAACTGAGTTGTTATATACATTAAAAAGGCACAGCTTTTTATATGTCCGTCATTTCAATAAAGTGGTTTCAATGGTCTAGATGGTCAATTTTATGGTGTGTGTATTTTATCACAATAAAAAAAAAAAAACTGAGGAGAAAAAAGCTAAGGACAAAATACTTTTGCTTCTCTAGATCCTTGATTGATTTTGAAATACGGCCTAAAAAAGGAGCATGTAATTCATTAAATATTATTTTTCAGGTACATCTGATTTTTATATAACTAATTGTACCACGTGTCTGTATACATCAGTTATAAAATTCATCTCATTTTTTAGAATAGTCTCCCCACTCAATTCATTGGTAACGATGTTTTATAATATTTAAAAGAAAAAAAGAAAAAGAATTCCCAGCGACAAGCAGCTGGTATTGAGAATGTTTGCAGCTAGCAGCCTTCAGGAGTGTGTCTTTATGAACCTCTTAGCAACTTTTGGAATCTCAGCCAGTTTTGATTGTCCTGCATGTCGTCACTGAGGGGGAAAGCTATTTGTAAGAGAAATAGACCTTTTTCTCCTCCGTTAATTACTGTGTAGCTGTGGACCTTTACCTCATTTGCAAAAGTATTCTATGAAAAATGTTGAAGTTATTGCTTAACAATTGACTTTTCAAGTTTGTATTAGAATACACATGATTGAAATTTCAGGATATCAGAGTAAATTGTTAGAGTTTATATTGCAATAAAAATTAAGTAAAACATACACCATGAATTTTCCACTTACTGTGTCTGTTGTTCCAAATTTTCCAATAGAGATTCTAACCAAGAACAAACTTTCCCTTACTATGTTTTGTTGGTCTTCATCTTGGAAATAACAAGCCACTGGAAGTTCATGAAGCAGCAACCTCACATTCTCATTAATACCAGGACTTAAGTCTTAGGAAATCTCATGGGACTCATGACTCTCACACTCATTTTTGTTTTCTTCTATTGTATGCTTGTTTTTTTCAGTTGAGCAAAAAGTCTAAATAGTCTTTTAGCTGATCTTGGAAACATTCTTATCTTTATGCCTGTGCAGTCCTGTTAATGACTCTCAAGGATTTTTATTTTATTTTATTTAAATAATTTTTTAACATTTATTTATTTTTGAGAGAGAGACAGAGACAGAGACAGAGATAGCTCACAAGCAGGGGAGGGACAGAGAGAGAGGGAGACACAGAATCTGAAGCAGGCTCCAGGCTCTGAGCTGTCAGCACAGAGACCAATGTGGGGTTCAAACTCACGAATCATGAGATCATGACCTGAGCTGAAGTCAGATGCTTACCAGATTGAGCCACCTAGGCGCCCCAGCATTTTTATTTTAATATGGGAAGTGTCTTATTTTTAACAGAAAACCTCCATAAAACAAACAACTATTCAACTCTGAGTAGGTCACGTACCTTTGAGCTTTCTTGGTTAGTAATTTAATTGTATACATATTGTAAAATAAAATGAATAAATTATTAAGAAAGCTGAGTAAAATTTTAACCTTTGTTCTTTTCTGTATCTTTCCTATTCTTTCTCCTACTTCTCCTCTCTCTGTCTCTCATGCTTTCTCTCTCTCTCTTAATAGCAAAGTCTACAGTATTTATCTTCCTGGGCCTCACTTTCATCATTAGTGGACTGAAATTAATGAGCCAGGTGAAGTTTGACATACCTTCCACTCTGGCATGCAATGACTATGGTCAGTTCAGGAGAAGGATAACGACAGTGCCCATGCCTTATTGTTCATGGTGTCCTGGGCACCCTTCTGTATGATCTTCAGTGCTCCATTACCCTTTACAATGGCTTTGGCACATCTCACACACACACACACACACACACACACACACACACACACACACCACTCACACACTTGCATATCTGTTGAGTCAGCATTGAAGTAATCTGAATTTTAAGCCTTTTCTAAAATCTGTACATCAGAATCTCAACTGCAAATTATGTTGAACCGTTTAACACTATTCAAGAAAACCACCTCAGATTTAAAAAAGGGATTCAGGAGCACCACTATCAATAGCAAAGTTCAACTTGAATTGTAAAATTCTATACATGTGCAGGCTACCATAAGGAATAGGTGGGATAGGTCTTATTTCTTCTCTCAGAAAGGAAAACTGAGGCAGATATTAAAATTATGTTGACTTGCTTTTCTGAAAGAGATATGCCTGAACCCTATGTAAAAGTATCACTTGAGTGAGAACTTAGACAAGCAAATAATCACTTGGCAGAAGCACAGAAAATAATTACCATTAGTAACTGGCACACAACATAAATTTTTTCTACTAATTCTCTGAAAGTTTTAATTTGAACATACGAATGATGCTTTCTTAAAAAATGCCTACGTGAGGGTGTCTGGGTGGCTCATTTGGTTGAGTATCTGACTCTTGATTTTGGCTCAGGTCATGATCTCATGGTGGTGGGATCAAGCCTCATCTGGGGCTCCACAGTGAGCTCCACACACCCCTCTGTGTGTGTGTGTGTGTGTGCATGCTCTCTCTCTCTCTCTCCCAAAATAAATAAATAAACTTTAAAAAATACTTACATGAAAATAATCTTGTTGACAGGGGCCCAGTATGAGTTAAGGTGATATCCCTTATTCCTCACATCCTTCAATAATAAAGTGAATATGACATTGAAGAACATGAAATTCATTTCTACTAATGTTACAGAATCTTTTGCAGGATATGTTAGAAATTCAGACACCACCCATGAGGCAAATGTTCTAAATTTTTTTGTCCTTTATGAACTTCAAAGCAAGCTGTTCTCCTTTGTCATATTCAAGGGCTATGATTGTGGGACAGAAGACCATCTTCCTTTTCTGATGATTTTGAGAAATTTGAGAAACATCCCTGAGCCTGAGTCCCTTCATCTATAAGTAAAAGAGAAATCCTCAGGCTCTTCAAAATCTACCAGTCCATGTTCCAACTAATAATAATAATACTCAAGATTTTCTCAAGTATTTCTTATTTGGTATACACTGTAGTAAGTGCTGTCTATAAAGTGATCTCAGTTAAGCAATCATATAGAGGTAAATATTTATATATTTTATAATATTACATATGAGGAAACTAAATTTCAAAGGGAATAAATTATGTGTCCAAAGTACCCATGAGTTACTGACAATATGTGAACCCAGATTTTCTATTGTCAAAGACAAGTGCCAGTCTTACCAGCAGTCACTCAACACTGCCTCCCTTTATAGACCATAGGGCTATTGAAAGAATTTTAAGGAAGGTAATAAAATAATCAGATTGTTTCTCTTTTCTGCTTCCCCCACCCTGTGTCTCCTACTACTCCACCATGATTCATTTTGCCTCATCAACAATCAGACTGCCTGTACACTATTTCAATGCACATTGTTTTATAAGTTTGTGTCCTATTAGGATGTCTTGGCCTAGTAAGAAGCTTTCATTAGAGTGAATTTTATGGTCTCCTTGCTTCCATAGGGCCTTATGGGTGAAACTTTGGCATATATTTATTTGGACAAGTACAGTGTTTCAGTAAACAGTAATGTAAGAAAAAGGCTAACAGTTGATTATAATGAAATTAAGCATCCTCTTAAAATGGAACCATTTCCACTTCCCCCTCCCAGCTTCCTCCCCTCCCTCCAGCATGTGTCATTTCACACTTTCACACTTGTTTTGCTGTCTACTGCAAATTAGCAGGAACCCTTAAGAAAATTTGCAAGTGTTGGCATCAAATCCAAGTTCCATTCTTCATGTTGTTTGTTGTGCTGTGGCCTTAGAAACCTCTTCTCTGTGATGAGTAGCATCTTGGCACAGGAAACTAGGTGCGCTTTGAAACCTGAATACTTACCTTTAATTTGGTGTAATCATTTCATTCATCAAGGAGCAATAATAACCTTTGCATAGCACCCTTACATGTGGGTGGTTACCCTTTCTGTTCCAACTTGCTGAGTTATGAAGAAGTTAATTTTTTCTATTGTAAGTGGTTTGTTCTATAACTTCACTCTGACTCTGGCTTCATCTTACTGTTTTACCATTTTCCTCTTTGCCTCAATTTTTCTTCCTTCTGTCCTTTCTTCCTTTTTTTTTTCTTATTTATTTTTCTCTTCTCTTCTTCTATCTTTAATTTTTTCCTTCTTTTTTTTTCTATTTATCTTATCTTGATAGTTTATACATCATAGCAAACCACCATAAATGCATTTTATTTTTTTAAGTTTATTTATTTATTTTAAAAGAGACACAGAGCACAAGCCAGGGAAGGTCAGGGAGAGCAGAGAGAGAGAGAGAGAGAGAGAGAGAGAGAGAGAGAATCTCAAATGGGCTCCTTGCTTTCAGCACAGAATCGATGTGGGACTCAGTCTCATGAACCATGAGATCATGACCTGAGCCGAAATCAAGAGTTGGACACTTAACTGACTGAGCCACCCAGGTACCCCTATAAATGCATTTTAAAAATACGCACACACATTGGGGTGCCTGGATGCCTCAGTCAGTTGAGCGTTGACTTCGGCTCAGGTCATGATCTTGCCATTCCTGGATTCAAGCCCCCCGTCAGGCTCTGTGCTGACAGCTTGGAGCCTCAAGACTTTTTTGGATTCTGTCTGTCTGTCTCTGCCTCTCCCCTGCTTATGCTCGCTCTCTCTCTCTCTCTCTCTCTCAAAAATAAATAAACATTTAAAAATTAAAAAAAAAATATGCACACACACGTCCCTAGAAACAAAATTTAGTGTCTTGTCCTCCTACTTATACTACTTAGCTCCTGCAATTGGAGATTAACTGAGTAACCTGCACCCAGTGCAGAGATGAAGAGATTAACTGAGGTTGTTGCTGGTGATTATCCAGATTGTCTACACTGTAGAACCATCATGAAGTCTATGATCCAAATTTCAGTAAACAATGCAGTTGGAAATTCATTTCTTTACAGAATTTTGGCTAGTTCAGCTTCTTTTATCTGGACTGATGTTGGTGGGATGAAAGGATTAAAACAGCTCTTTCACAATACCTTTTTATTGAAAGCATGTTTATCCTAGTTATATATTTAATTTGGACTTTGAAGAATAAATAGAAAATAACAAGAAGAACTATTTTCTTGGGAAATGCTGCCAATAGCCCCATGTTTGTTGAGAAATGCCAAAGCAAATCATACATACTGAGAATCTGGGTCATGATAGAAAGTTGTTGTTTTCACCTGTTTTTTTTTAATTGATTTAAAAATATGAGTTTATTGTTCAGAGATAAGAAAGTAGAAAATGCATATAGGGAATAGCAAGCTAATTGATCTAGGTAGAAATTATCATAGATTTAGTACTTTTGGCAATCATGGGAGGCAAAGTTGGACAGGTAGGTAGTAGCTACATACTAAATATCTTGAATGTAAATCAAAACCAGTAGGTTTTGCATATCATTGAAATTTTGGAAACCAAAAAGATAAAGAGGATTTTTTTTTTAATTTTTTTTTCCAACGTTTTTTATTTATTTATTTTTGGGACAGAGAGAGACAGAGCATGAACGGGGGAGGGGCAGAGAGAGAGGGAGACACAGAATCGGAAACAGGCTCCAGGCTCTGAGCCATCAGCCCAGAGCCTGACGCGGGGCTCGAACTCACGGACTGCGAGATCGTGACTAGAGAGGATTTTAATGGGTTTCTGGTACAGGAGGAAGTGGAGCTGCGGAGAATAATTAGAAAACTGTTGGCATGATTAAAGGAATTAAGTACCATAGTGTACCAGAAGAAATGAAGAGCCATGATGCCTTGCAAATCAATAGCAGTCATTTAACAGATGCTTTTTGACTGAATGAATGAAGAAATGAGCTAACCTTTAATCTACACTTGGTTGATAAAATTTAAAAAAAAAAAAAAAGGAAGCAAGGCCACATAACAAAGTGGGGAAGGGGTAAATATTGATAGGGATGTGGGAAGTGAGGAGGAGGAGTCTAAAATAGTCTGAAGCCTTTGGCTAAAATCTTTGTAGAAAGAAAAAAATATCTTATATTCTAAAAATAATTGTCTCTAAAACTTTTCAATGAGCAATTAAAGCAAGCACAATAGTATAGTAATTCTACTTTGTTTTCACCCTTTTATTTCTCAAATGAATGCATGTGAAAGAGAGAGAGAATGTGTCTCTACTTAACCATGTGGTGAATCCTGCAAAGCTAATAGTGATAGATATAAATCTAGTAGATTTTCCAGTCTTAAGGAAAAGCTAGTTAGAGGAAGGAGTTGGTCAGTGAGCATGCTCCGAGGAATAATGAGTTAAATTGACTTAGCAGTGACAGTGAGACCTGCAGGTAGAGGAGAGGGGCCTGAGCTCCTCTGAGAAAACACGAATAGCGACACAGCTTTTGACCTAGAAGTTTCAGAAGGAGCGCTCTTTTGGCAGGACCCCGTTATATTTCAGTTGAAAGGACGCATCTTACCATCACAATGTTGAATAATGATGCAGCCCAAGCGAGAATAAAAAATAAAATAGCTTAAATTAAATATGCAACTTACTTTAATACACATTTAGTGTTCTTAGAGAGTTTTAAGCCTCCAGAGTATTCTGGTGTCAGTGAATCTAATCAAGAGTTTCTGCCTAAGTTTCCTAGGCAGGAATTTGTTTTGAAGAAGTGCCTTTCTATGCTCCTGTGAAGAGAGGCTCATTCCTCCTCATTGAGTTAGATCTCTTTTAATCTAATTAAGAATGAAAGCTCCTCTGACCTGCTCTATATGAAATTCCTCAGTTCAAAGATTCATAGGCCAAATCCAAAGGTATAGTCCACCAGGAATTTTGCACGGGGGGGGGGGGGGGGAAGGGGGGGGACAGCTAGATTTCTTGTTCTAACAGGTTTGTTCTTCTAGACCTTTAAACAGATAATTCTACTCTAAAGGTCACTGCAAGTCACTTATGGATGCAGTGTTTCAGCCTTACCATATTTACAGTAGCAACAGGTCATTATACAAAGTGAACTTACAATAAAGAACTGATGGTCGACATTTAGCCTGAATGCAGGCACTCAAATGAGGCAAATGCCCCAGAGCATTTCAAAAGAATGTGGTCCTTTCTCATTATGCATCCCAAGGTGGCAACATTTAGCCTCTCAATAGTCAAGTTTGAAATAACTCAACTCAGTAATGGTATTGGCTCTCTCGTACTTATTATTTTTTTCTTCTAAATATAGTCACATTTATTTTACTGTGACAAATATACAGTAATCCACTGTGAGAATCTGTTCCTAACAATTAGAATATTCTTTTCAGTAACACAATTTAGAGGAAATAAAATCTTTAAGGTTGCCAGGTTTTTTTAAGCTTATTTATTTTGAGAGAGAGTGAGAGAGTGAGCATGTGCAATCATGTGGGGGAGGGGCTGAGAGAGAGAGGGAGAAAGAATCCCAGGCAGAGTTCTGGCTGTTAGCGCAGAGTCAGACTCAGGGCTGGATCCCACTGACTGTGAGATCATGACCTGAGTCAAAATCAAGAGTCGGATGCTTAATCAACTAAGGCACCCAGGTGCCCCAAGGTTTCCAGTTTTGAAATGTTTGAAAAAGTACCTTTTGGATTTAATAATTTAAAAGAAAAAAAATATGTTAGTAAAAAACCCCACAAAACATAAGTAGGGTGAATAATCATTGGCAGGAAGTTCAGTTATTATGATGGGCTGAAAGGAAAAAAAAAAAAGAAAGATAATATGGAAAGAGTAAATTCACTAATATAGTGTTTTTTTAAGATAACTTGGGCAACATTTTCAAATGTTTATCAGCAAAAATAAGTTATTCCTATCCAAGTGTTGCCTACTTTCACTTGTTCTTTAAGGAGAAAAATTTTGGTATTTGAATCAGCTTCTGGACTTTCCTCTTTTAGGAAAAAAAAATAATCTAGGTAAAGAGATAATCAGAGAGATAACTAGAGAAAGCAGAGAGACTAAATTAATCTTTATTAGAAAAAACTAGGGGAAGAAAAGAATTCATGCCCAGAAAAATACTTAGTTTAATTTAAAAAGTCTTCCCTTCACATCCAGAGGTGAATCACTGTGTCAACTGCTCACAGGTGTAAAATTGAGTAAGACCCAATGTGAGATATCCACTAGGCTCACAGTTTTATAGGCAGGATCCAGATCACTATTATTCAGACTCTGATACTTGCCAAAATAGATTTAAGTTTTAAGCATATTGCTTTGAGAGTCCAGGAGAAGATAAGGTCATTGTTTTTTTAAGGGAGGGGAGCAGTTTTGGGATAGTTCTTCAAAACAATGGCATTTCAGTTATTCTTTAAAGACTGGGTAGGGCCTCAGTAGGTTTAGAAGAAGTTAAATAATGGCATTTTAGACAAAGACTATCATCATTACTGTATCAGTGAGAATCCTGACCGGACAGAAGGCCGTCCCATGACGAGTTACCACTCCTAGCCCTAAGGAGCAAGCAAAGGGAGCTATCAGATCCTGAAGAGAATAACCATAGCCATGAGAGGGGGCTGCATTATGGGAACTGTGGTTTTTGAAGGGAGTAATGGGACTCAACCCTTTACCTTTCAAGATGGCAGAGCATTGGGAATAAATATCCCCAGGTCCCTCTCTTCCCACTATTGCTTCTCCTGCAGGAACTTCCCTTTGGCCTGATTGAACCAGAAGCCAAAGGAAAAGGAGCTCACTGATTAAATAAGTCCATGACTGTCAGCCTCCTGGGATATAGAAACAATAGCGAAAGGAGGAAGAAGATCTGGTGAGGCAAAGGGGATGATCATCTTTATCATCACAAAAGTTAACAAAATGTCAGAGTTATCCTAATGGATGGTTTGCATATGTCATCTCATTTATTTCTAACAATAATTCTAGTTAGTGTATCTTCTCTACTGGATACATTAAGAATCTGAGGCATTGAAAAATCAAAAGGGGCCCCTGGGTGGCTCAGTAGGTTGAATGTCCAACTGTTGATATCAGCTCAGGTCATGATTCCAGGGTTATTGGGATTGAGCCTTGCATCAGATTCAGTGCTGAGTGTGGAGCCTGCTTAAGATTTTCTCTGTCTCTCTGTCCCTCCTCTGCTCACATGCTCTCTTTTTCTCTAAGATTTAAAAAAAGGGGGGGGGGGAGGGTCACCTGGGTAGCTTACTCAGTGAGATTTTGGCATCTGATGGTTCATGAGATCGAGCCCACATTAGGCTCTGTGCTAATATCTCAGAACCTGCTTGGGATTTCTCTCTCTCCCTCTCTTTCTGTCTTGCCCTCGCTCATGTGCATGTGTGCATGCATGCTCACTCTCTCTCTCTCTCTGTCTCTCAAAATAAGCAAATAAACCTTTAAAAAATAGGAAAAAAAAAAGAGAGAAAGGAACAGGAAAGAAAAGAAAAATCAAAGCAAAACAAAACCAAGAAAAAAAAAACCCAAAAATCAACAATAAAGGAAGGGGACACAATTCAGTCAATGAAGAAAAGTATCAAAATGTAAACAGATTTTCTGGATGGTTAGATATAGGTAATTTTAATTTTTTATTATATTTTCTGCAATTATGTACTTTTTCAGTGAATATGTGTTACTTTGTTATCGGAAAAAAAATTTTTTTCCAAATAAAGCTTTTTTTTTTCAAATAAAGAAAATTTCCAGGTTGCCTATACTGAGAGATGAGACAAAGTGGACAGCGACAGTACCAGTGACCTACATGCACTGTAGCATCCCATGTGCTCCCAAATATGGCCCACTAAATTTAAATAAGTCCTATTTCTGGCTTAGGTAGGGTAATTTCAGTTTTTTCTTTTAAGTTTTTATTATTTTCCAGTTAGTTCACATATAGTGTAATATTAGTTTCAGGTGTACAATACAGTGTCAACACTTCCATACAACTCTGATGTTTATCACAAGTGCACTCCTTAAGCTCCATCACCTATTTAACCCATCTCCCAATCCACCTCCCCTCTGGTAACCATTAGTGTGTTCTCTATAATCAAGAGTCTGTTTCTTGATTGTCTCTCTTTCTCTTTTTTCCATTTATTCATTTGTTTCTTAAGTTCCATATATGAGTGTCTTTCTCTGACCTATTTCTTTAAGCTTAATATTCTCTAGCTCCATCCATGTCATTGCAAGTGGCAAAATTTCATTCTTTTTTATGACTGAGAAATATTCCATTATAGTACATATACCACCTCTTTTTATCTATTTATCAACTGATGGACACTTGGGCTGTTTCCATAATTTGGCTATTGTAGATAATGCTGCTATAAACATCAGGGTGCATTTATCTCTTTGAATTAATATTTTTGTATCCTTTGGGTAAATACCTAGTAGTATGATTGCTGGATCGTAGGGCAGTTCCATTTTTTAATTTGTGAAGAACCTCCATACTGTGTTCGAGGGTGACTCTACCAGTTTATACTCCAACAGTGCAAGAGGTTTCCCCTTTTATCCATATACTCGCCAATACCTATTGTTTCCTGTGTTGTTGATTTTAGGCATTTTGACATGTGCAAGGTAATATCTCATTGTAGTTTTGATTTGTATTTCTCTGGATGAGAGATGCTGAGCATCTTTTCATGTCTACTGGCCTTCTGTATGTCATTGGAAAATGCCTATTCATGTCTTCTGCCAATTTTTCTTAATTGAACTATTCATTTTGTGGCTGTGATTGTATACATTCTTTATATATTTTGGATACTAACCCTTTATCATATATGTCATTTGCAAACATCTCTCATTCCATAGGCTGCCTTTTAGTTTTGTTGATTGTTACCTTCATTGTGCAGAAGTTTTTTTAATTTGATGAAGTCTCAATACTTTATTTTTGTTTTTGTTTCCCTTGAGACAGGAGACATTTTAGAAAGAAGTTGTTACAGCAAATATCAAAGAGGTCACTTCCTGTGTTCTTCACTCTGATTTTTTATGGTTTTAGGTCTCACATTTAGGTCTTTGATCCACTTTGATTTTTTTTTTTTTTTTTTTTTGTATTTGGTGTAATAAAGTGGTCCAGTTTCATTCTTTTGCATGTTGCTGTCCAGTTTTCCCATTACCATTTGTTGAAGAGACTGTCTTTTTTCCATTGGATATTCTTTACTGCTTTGTCAAAGATTAATTGACCATGTATTTTTTGGTGCATTTATGGGTTTCCACTCTGTTCCATTGATCTATGTGTCTATTTTTTGTGCCATTACCATACTGTTTTGGTCAATTCAGCTTTGTAATATAATTTGCAGTCCAGAATTGTGATGTCTCCAGCTTTACTTTTCTTTTTCAAGGTTGTCTGGCTATTTGGGGTCTTTTGTAGTTCCATACACATTTTAGGATTGTTCTAGCTCTGTGAAAATTGCTTCGGAATTTTGATAAGGATTGTAATAATTGTGTAGATTGGTTTGGGTAGTATAGACATTTTACCAGTATTTGTTCTTCCAATCCAGGAGCATGGAATGTCTTTCCATTTCTTTCTGTCATCTTCAATTTCTTTCATCAGTGTTTTATGGTTTTCAGAATACAGGTTTTTCACCTCTTTGGTTAGGTTTATTCCTAGGCATCTTATTGGATTTTGTCCTCAATTCTCTTTCTGCTGCTTCATTATTGGTGTATAGAAATGCAACATATTTTTGTATGTTTATTTTGCATCCTGTGACTTTACTGAATTCATTCATCAGTTCTAGCAATTTTTGCTGGGGTGTTTTGGATTTTTTATAGAGAATATCATGTCATCTGCAAATAGTAAAAGTTTGACTTCTTCCTTTCTGACTTGTATGCCTTTTATTTCTTTTTGTTGCCCAGCTGCTGTGGCTAGGAATTCCAGTACCATGTTAAGTAACAATGATGATAGTGCAACCACATCTTGTTCCTGACTATAGAGCAAACACTCTGTTTTTCCCCATTGACATGATATTAGCTGTGGGTTTTTCATATACGACCTTTATTATGTTGAAGTATGTTCTTTCTAAACCTACTTTGTTAAGTTTTTTTTTTTTATGAATGGATGTTATACTTTGTAACATGATTTTTCTGCATCTATTAAAATAATACTATGGTTCTCATCCTTTATTTTATTAATATAGTGTTTCATGTTGATTTATTTGCAAATATTGAACCGCCCTTGCAGACCAGGAAGAAATCCCACTTGATCCTGGTAAATTATTTTTTTTACTGTATTGTTGGATTTGATTTGCTAGTGTTTTATTTAGAATGTTTCATCCATGTTCATCAGGGATATTGGCCTATTGTTCTTTTTTTTCAGTGGATTCTTTATTTGGTTTTGGTATCAGGTAATGTTGGCCTCAAAGAATGAATTTGGAATTTTTCCATTCTTTTCTATTTTTTGGAATCATTTGAGAATAGTTATTAACTCTTCTTTAAATGTTTGGTAGAATTCACCTGTCAAGCCATCTGGTCCTGGACTTTTGTTTATTGGTATTTTTTTGATTACCGATTCAATTTCTTTGCTGGTTATAAGTCTGTTCAAGTTTCTATTTCTTCTGGTTTCAGTTTTGGTAATTTTACACATTTCTTCCACGTTGTCCAATTCATTGGCATATAGTTTTTCATAATATTCTCTTATTATTGTTTGTTTTTCTGTGGTGTTGTTTGGTATTTCTTCTCTCTCATTTGTGGCTTTATTTATTGGGGTCATTTTTCTTTTCTTTTTAAGAAGTCTAGCTAGGGGCGCCTGGGTGGTGCAGTCGGTTGAGCGTCCGACTTCAGCCAGGTCACGATCTCGCGGTCCGGGAGTTCGAGCCCCGCGTCGGGCTCTGGGCTGATGGCTCAGAGCCTGGAGCCTGTTTCCGATTCTGTGTCTCCCTCTCTCTCTGCCCCTCCCCCGTTCATGCTCTGTCTCTCTCTGTCCCAAAAATAAATAAACGTTGGAAAAAAAAAATTAAAAAAAAAGAAAAAGAAGTCTAGCTAGATGTTTATCAATTTTATTAATTTTTTCAAAGAACCAGCTGCTAGATTTATTGATCTATTCTATTGGATTTTGTTTTGTTTTTGGTTTTGTTTTATGTTTGTTTTTAGTTTCATTATCATTTATTTGTGCTCTAATTTTTATTTCCTTCTTTCTACTGACTTTAGGCTTCCTTTATTCTTTTTCTAGCTTCTTTAGGTTTAAGATTAGGTTGTTTATTTGAGATTTTTATTGCTTCTTGAGGTAGGCTTATATTGCTATATATTTCCTTCTTAGGACCACTTTCACTGCATCCCAAAGGTTTTGGACCACTGTGTTTTTATTTTCATTTGTTTCCATGTATTTTTAAAATAATTTGATTGATTTTTTTTTTTTTTTTTTTTGGTTAGCTCATTGTGATTTTTGGTTTTTGTTGTTGTTTTTGTTGTTTTTAGCATGTTATTTAACCTCTATGTATTTGTGGTCTTTCTAATTTTTGTTTTCTTGTGGTTGACTTCTAATTTCATAACACTGTCATCAAAAAAAGGTGTATGATGTGATTTCAGTCTTTTTGTATTTATTGAGGACTGTTTTGTGATCTAATATGTGATCTATTCTGGAGAATATTCCATGTACACTTGAAAATAATGTGAATTCTGCTGTTTGGGATGGAATATTCTGAATATATCTGTTAAATCCATCCAGTCCAGTGTGTCATTCAAAGCCATTATTTTCTTGTTGATTTTCTATTTAGATAATCTGTCCATTGATGTAAGCTTTGGGGTGTTAAAATCCTCTACTATTATTGTTTTATTATCAATTAGTTCTTTTGGTTTGTCATTAATTGTTATATATATTTATTTGAGTGTTCTCATGTTGGGTGCACAAATATTTGCAATTGTTATATTTTCTTGTTGGATTTTCCCTTTACGATTGTATAATGCCCTTCTTTGTCTTTTTTCACAGTCTTTGTTTTAAAGTCTAGTTTGTCTGATATAATTATTGCTACTTTGGCTTTCTTTTGACATCCATTTCATGATAAAAGTTTCTCCATCTCCTCACTTCCAATCTCCAGGTGCCTTTAGGTCTAAAATGAGTCTCTTATAGGCAGCATGTTGGTGAGTCTTTTTTTTTTATCCATTCTGACACCCTATGTTGTTTTTTTTTTTATGAAATTTATTGTCAAATTGGTTTCCATACAACACCCAGTGCTCATCCCAAAAGGTGCCCTCCACAATACCCATCACCCACCCTCTCCTCCCTCCCACCCCCCCATCAACCCTCAGTTTGCTCTCAGTTCTCAACAGTCTCTTATACTTTGGCTCTCTCCCACTCTAACCTCTTTTTTTTTTTTTCTTCCCCTCCCCCATGGGTTCCTGTTAAGTTTCTCAGGATCCACATAAGAGTGAAACCATATGGTATCTGTCTTTCTCTGTATGGCTTATTTCACTTAGCATCACACTCTCCAGTTCCATCCACGTTGCTACAAAAGGCCATATTTCAGTTTTTCTCATTGCCACGTAGTATTCCATAGTGTATATAAACCACAATTTCTTTATCCATTCATCAGTTGATGGACATTTAGGCTCTTTCCATAATTTGGCTATTGTTGACAGTGCTGACACCCTATGTTTTTTGATTGGAGTGTTTAGTCCCTTTGCATTCAGATTAATTATTAATAGATACATATTTTGTGTCACTTTATTACTTGTTTTGTGATTGTTTATGGAGGTTTTTCTATAATCCTTTCTTGTCTTTGTCACTTTTAGACTCTCCTTTCCATTCAAAAGGGCCCTTCTCATATTTCTTGCAGGGATGGCCTAGTGTTCATGTATTCCTTTAGTTTTAGTTTGATAGGACACTCTATCTCTCCTTGTATTCTGAATGATAGCCTTGTTATATAGAGTATTCTTGGCTGCAGATTTTTCCATTCTATACTTTGAATATATCTTGCCACTCCCTACTGGCTTGCCAGGTTTCTGTTATGAGATCTGCAATTAGCCTTATGGGTCTTACCTTATAAGTTAAGGACTTCTTTTGTCTTGTTGTTTTTAAGATTTTTCCTATATTGCTGTATTTTAAAAGTTTAATTACAATATGTCTTGGTGTTGTCCTACTTTTGTTGATTTTGATGGGAGTTCTCTGTGTCTCCTCTGGATGTTTGTTTTTTTCCCAGATTAGGGAAGTTTTCTGCTATTATTTCTTGAAATAAATTTTCTGCTCCCTTTTCTCCTTCTTCCTCTGGAACTCCTATAATATGAATGTTGTATTTTTAATGGAGTCACACAATTCCCTAAGTCTATTCTAGTGTTGCATAATTCTTTCTCTTTTCCTTTTTTTTTCAGCTTCATTTTTTTCCATTATTTTGTCCTCTAGGTCACTAATTTATTTCTCTGCTTCTTCCAGCTTACTGTTCATTGAATCAAGCCTGTTTCCAATCTTGTTTATTGTATTCTTCATCTCTGCTTGATTCCTTTTTAACTCTTTTATTTCTAGGTAAGGGTCTCACTGATGTATTCTATTTTTTTCTCAAGCCCAGAGAATATCTTTGGTTATTGCTTTAAATTCTCCATCAGGCATCTTACTTACATCTGTTTCACTTAGATCTCTGGCTATAACCTTATCTTGTTCTTTCATTTGGTATAAATTCCTCCATGTTGGAATTTTGTCTAAGCCTCTGCCTTCTTCTGTGTGTGAGAAAAGCCAGGTGAGTCTCCTGCTCATAACAGTAATGGCTTTATGAAGAAGAGGGCATGTAGTGCCCAAGACCTGGCACTTCAGGGAATGTCTCCAGTGTATGCTGCTGGTGCTCTGCTGTTGTGTTTTGGCTGCTCTGTCCTTCAGGCCAGTCATCTGCAGAGGCTCTCTTTGACTTCTGTGGGCAATGTTTTGTCCCTCACCTGAATGTGGTGAGAATTAACTAGGGGTACTCTGGTCTGCTTCTGAAATAAGACCTGACACCAATTCCACCAGAACTGAGGCACTGCAGAACTCTTTGGTCACCAGATGTGGTGTGAATAGAGGTTTGTGCTGGTCTTCTGGGGGAGGGATCCACCAGGCCGGGACTGAGCTAAGCTTGAATGAGAAGGGCAGTCCCTCCTCCAGAGTACCAGGGGGTGGGGCTTGGTGTAAGCAAGTTAGGGGGCCAGTGTCCACAACTGTACTGTCTCCTGCTGGTGGATTTGTGTTTATCCTGAAGGGTTGGGGAGGAAAATGTCACAGGCCATCTGTTTCTTCATGGAGAGGCATCTGTGTGAACTCTGCCTCTCAGGGATGTGCTCCAAGAATAGCAAATAATCCCCCCCTCCTCATGTGCCCCAGGTGTTCTTCAGATTCCTGTTTCCATGCTATCTGTCCCTGGGTTGTTTGCCTGCCTTCTCTCCAGGAGCATCACAGTGCTCTCTAGGCTCTATATCAGCCGAGCCTTAAATCTCCAGGCTTTAAGCCCCACTGGTTGCAAGAACTCATGAAATTCAGTTCTTATTTTCCAAGCCAGTGGCTTGGGGAAACATTTTTCTTGTGCACATCCCTGTATGCTCTTCTCTCTTTCTCTCCTTTCTCCATGACCATGCCTCCCTCCCCTCTGTAGCACCCAGGGTCCGTTTTTCCCCTAAACCAGGTCTCCACACTTCCTTCATTCTTCAGTGTGGTCTCTTCCCTCCTTCTAGTTTTCGGGTCTGTTCTCTCAGTCTTCATGTCAGTGTCTGGGGTATTTAGGATGCTTTGATAGTTTTCTAGTCGTGTTTGTGAGAGGAGATGAATGTAGGGTCCTCCTACTCTGCCACCATCTTCCTCCCCTTCTTCCCAGGGAATTTCTTCATGAAGTGTACTGATTTACCTAATGGTTATATAGTAACAGAAAGCAGATTCATAGGTCTCTGGAGCTGGGGGAGGAATGACAGAGGGACATGAAGAAACTTTCAGGGAAAATGGAAAGGTTTGTTATCTTGATTATGCTAATCGCCCTGCTTCTTCTGCTACACATTTTGCCTCCTTTTTAGCGGAGGCTGGAAGTGTTAAGACACGTGGGAACTATCTTGCAGATTTGTTTTTGAAGCTTAGGGTACACTGAGAAAAAAGAGGCAAGAAACACAAGGGGAAAGATAGCCTGGGATACAGTTGGGGGAGGATTGTCTCTTATTGTATATGTAATATCACAGTTTCAACCCAGAGTGTTATAATCAGATCTGTGTCTTATAAAATGACCTTTATAAAGGTAATTATGAACTAAACAGATGATAGGTTGGAGAGGAGAGTGAAGGAAAGCAATGACTTACTGGGGAAAGGAAAAAGGAAGGAAGGAGGGAGAGGCGAACAGAGAAAGGAGGAGGACCAGGGGCTGAGAGGGTGAAAGGAAAGAAGTTGAAGGTTCTACTAATAAGACCGTTCATGACAAAAATGTGTTTCAGGGATGGTGATTTTTTATTGCATTTACCACTTAGTATTTTTTGACACCCTGATAATGATTTCAATACTCTAATCTCACTTTTAAAAATGTTTTATCATCTATACAGCATTATGTTTATATATAATATGAGGTTTTTCCTTCATGACTATTCCTATTTTCAAATACTAACATTTTTTAATAAATGGGGGGAGGGGAGAAAGAAGAATTATAAATAAGAGAAATAAGAATTGCTCTTTGTTTCATAATGCTGATAGCAAGTTTTTATTTTTTCTTTAGTTGTATGGTTCTAAGTGCTCGTAACAGGAGAAAATAGAAAAGGTTGGAGGGGTCCCAGTCTGCATCATGACATTGACTACATCCATGTGGGTGGGGGTTCAGAATTACTTATGTTTCCCTAGTAAGGCCTTTCGTTACTTAAGTGCCAAAAATCTTCCATCATCTTCTCCAACCCTCATCTCAGTTTAAAGAACACTTTCTCAGTTTAAAGAACACTTTCAAATCTTTATTCATCACTACATGCCCGTTACATATGTAATTACTCCTAAAATATTCTAATATTATATTTCATCTTTTCTTTTAAAAAGGTTATTTATTTATTTATTTATTTATTTATTTATTTATTTTGAGTGAGTGAGTGAGTGAGCAAGAGAGAGAGAGGATCCCAAGCAGACTCTGCACGGATACTGCAGGGCTCAGTCTCACAATGGTGATATCATGACCTGAGACCAAACCAACAGTTGGAGGCTTACCAGACTGAGCCACCTGGTGCCCCTATATTTCATCTTTTCATGCATAAACATTGTGCATGTGATTATTAATAATGCAAACACGTTTCCATGTATTCATTTTTGGTAGGAACAGTCAACTTGATTCAATATCGGGTAAACAAATAAGAAGAAAAGAATGATTGCAAAAGATCTTGTCAGGCTTTTATAGAATGTTAAAAAAATAAAAGATATCTTTTAGACTATTTGTAGTTCTGCCAAAAATTTATGTGCCCTCACATTTTGGTATTATTTATTTTTCAGAATGCTTTATATGCTCCCTTTCCCTGATTCAGGTTGTTCCCTTATCTCCCATCCTTTGTTCATGATATGCTGCACCTGCAGAAAGTTTCAAGTTCTAGAAAGCCTATTTCAGCCTTTATTAATTACCCTCTTCTCACAACTCAATAAAGGATGTCTTTGACAACAATTTGTTCAAGGTTTGAGCTGTCAAAACACTAGGCATAGAATGATATTATTGACAAAACCTTCACACAACAAATACATGTTGGGTTTTGCAAGGCACTTTTATATCCCTTAGTCCTATCATGTGTAATTCTTTAACAACACATTGTTTAACCCAGTGGTATACTGGTACGTATACCACCCTTCAAGGAACTCTTTTGGAAAGGAGGAGCCACGGTTGCTAGTTTCTTTGATCTAAACATACCCCACCATTCCTCATTTCAGTCTACTAATGTAATATCACTGAGCTTAGGGTCAGGAAGAGATGTTCACAATTGGCTCCCATTAGCTGGTATGCACACCACTGGAACTGAAATTCCGGAAAATCCATGAGTTGTGTAGGCTCCCACAGATAATAAAAGACTGAAGTGGCACTTGGATTCAGGTCTTTTGACTCCAAATAAATTATCTTCACAAAATATGCTTTTGTTCAAAGATAATGATTGTATCTTAAATTGGTCTTTCTGGTGCCAAAGGGTCACAATAGAGCCCCTCTGCTTTAGCGGCATTGTGTCCACATGGATGGACCTGCCACTACTACCTGCTTCTAATAAAATAAATCTGCAAAATTAAACTGACTGCTTTTGTTGGGCCATGGACTGTTTCAGTCTTATAAACCTAATGTCTAATACAAGTATGATACTGGTTACATCATTATTATAATAGTGACTCTTCAGTGAATACTTTCAATATGTTTATTATGGATATTACTTTAAAATGTTCCTTCTGTAAATAAATCTGAAGAATCTTAGAATTCTGGAAATAGAATAAATTTTAAGTGTCTTTAAGTTAAATTCCGTAATTTGACATAATAAATAAAATAATTCCTCCCCTCTGCCTTCTTGGGAACTCCTCCTAATGTTCTATGCCACCTCTATTAGGAAACCTTCCCTGACCATCATAGGAAGCACTAACCCTTTAATATTTTATACTTTACATTGGGGTGGAAATAGTATCACTTATGATTTCAATGTGTATTTCTCTGACTACCCTAAGGCTAAATGTTTATTAATATTTCCTGGTCAAGGGCACCTGGTGGCTCAGTCAGTTGAGTCTCCAACTTCGGCTCAGGTCATGATCTCACGGTCCGTGAGTTTGAGCCTCATGTCGGGCTCTGTGCTGACAGCCCAGAGCCTGGAGCCTGCTTCAGATTCTGTGTCTCCATCTGTCTCTGCCTCTCCCCCACTCATACTCTGTCTTTCTCTCTCTCAAAATAATATATAAACGTTAAAAAATCCCCAAAAAAGAAATTTCCTAAATGAATAAAAATATAATAAAAGCTCAGGTTGTAGAAGCCAAAGATAACAAAAGGTACATACTGTCTCCTTAGGACTTCTCTCTCAATCTGGTCCTTATTCACAGTTTTACCTGCTCTAAGAAGCTAATAGCAGGGATTTCTACTTCTCAGCATGCTTCCAGGTTTTACAAGAATAGTTTGCTGGCCCCAACTGCATATTCAAAATGCTACATTTTCTTTCTATCTTTATAGCTTAACTCTTTTCTGAATACAGTTTAATCCCTACTAACAAATTATTTTACATTTTAGCCAAACTATACCTAGGCCAACTCTAACTCCAAATCAAATTATTTAAGCAAGATTCCTGGAAAGGAGAACCAAAGAAAGGAAATGACTACAGAAAGATTTATTTATAACAAGATTAAGAAAAGGGTATCTGCTAAGCTTATGCTAGAAAGTAAAATGAATGAATTTGGATATTAAATTATCATTAGTGCTTTGCAGCTAATAAAATCCATTCATTTATTAAATGCTTTCTAAGTCCATGTAGTGAGCCAGATAACACAGTCCCTGTATATATCACCAATCCTGTAATAAGCTGTGGAGTAAAATAGCCTTACCTCCACACAACGTGGGGCATGCAAATATTCCCCTTCCAGCTCCTATGGATAATCACAACACTGACTGACTTTTTGTTTCAGCCCCCAACCTGGCATTTATGGTAGCTTTCTTTTAATGTGCCAATTTAACTCCAATAATAATTTTCTATTCTTCCTAACTTATGACTTTCGTCCCTCAATTTAAATGTCATTTATTAAAGCCTTTTGGAACAAGTACATGTATGGCAGCACTCCATGCCATGAAGGGGTACAAAGGTTACAGTTTGATGAGATGACAGCTTTCATGGGAACTTTAAGGCAAATTCACTTAAAACAGACATAGATAATGCTTGATGAGGATAATAATGATAGTAATAATAATAATAATAATTAATAATAGCAACCAGTTATTGAGTGTTCTGCTAGGCGTCTGACATAAATTCAAGTAATTTGCATGTCTTTTTTCTATTTTTCAGAATCATCTAACAAGGCAAGTATTCTGTTTTCTATTGTGTAGTAAGAAAAAAAAAGAGGCTCTAGGCTCACCAGCTACCAAGTCAGGGCCAGGTAGAGCTGCTCTGGAAGGGAACAGGTCCCAGCACTCCCCATTTGGAAGGACTCATCTGCATTACAGCATGCAAAGTAAAATACATTCACCTCTCACATTAAATATACTTTTCCCATAAAAAATTTAAAGGTTTTTCAAGTTTGGGGCACCTGGGTGGCTCATTCAGTTTAGTGCCTGACTCTTGGTTTTGACTCAGGTCATGATCTTACGGTTCATGAGTTTGAGTCCCACGTCAGGCTCCATGCTGACTGTGTAAAGCTTACTTAGATTTCTCTCTCTCTCCACCTCTCTCTCTGCCCCTCCCCTGCTCATGCTGTCTCTCTCAAAATAAATATACTTTTTTAAAAAAGGATTTTTCAAGCTTATTTTTGAAATTATTTTTTTTTATAAATATTCTACTTAACTAATGATTGGCTGTGATTTCTCAGCAATTTGGGGCATACTTGGGAATTACCACCAACTTTATTTTCAAATATAATTTTTATGAGTATTAAATTTAATAATTATGGAAGCAAGAATAATACATGTTGGAGACACTGTATTAAATACTTATTATTTTCGGGTTTTTTTTTTATTGGACCAATCTTCCTTCCTTCCTTCCTTCCTTCCTTCCTTCCTTCCTTCCTTCCTT
>NW_024412401.1:14812777-14969069 GCF_014898765.1 Herpailurus yagouaroundi | reverse complement strand
CTTCCTTCCTTCCTTCCTTCCTTCCTTCCTTCCTTCCTTCCTTCCTTCCTTTCTTTCTTTCTTTCTTTCTTTCTTTCTTTCTTTCTTTCTTTTTTTCTGGTTTTAGACACCTTTGGTCCTCGACCCTTTGACTTTAGTGTCTATCAGAAGAAATGACCCTGGGGGTGGGATTAGAATCCAGTTTTGTGACAAGACACAATCTATACTCTTTATCTTTTTCCTTAGGAAAAAAAATTGAAGACAACATGAGCTAGCACATACAGTATACTACAGAGCATCAGATCTATTAAATGTTGAAGCTGTTCTAAGTAATGCAGTGTGTAATGTTCCCATGGTTAAAATTATCTAATGTGGTCATATCCTCCATGGTAGACTTATATACTGTATTACACAGATCTGAAGTTTTTAATTTTATAAATCTTTTTGTCCCAAGAAGATCTTGAAAACTCTGGCTTCTATTCTACCTTTGCTGCCTCTTCCATAGAAGTTATTTGAATTATGCATATTATAAAAACTCACTAGATGCCAAATGATAGAATTCTTCTTAGAAAATTAAGTCTAGGCTTATGAGGAAGGATGTATTTACAGGGTTGCTGGAGAGACAGACATTCCTGAAAAGAATGTATAAACAAAGGTAAAAGATTCAGGGCATTGTTAAAAATTGTTTAAAAAATTATATATGTGGGGCACCTGGGTGGCTCAGTCAGTTGAACGTCTGACTTCGGCTCAGGTCATGATCTCACAGTCCATGAGTTCGAGCCCCACATCGGGCTTTGTGCTGACAGCTCAGAGCCTGGAGTCTGCTTTGGATTCTGTGTCTCCCTCTTTCTCTGCCCCTCCCCTGCTCATGCTCTGTCTCTCTCTGTCTCAAAAATAAATAAAAACATTTAAAATATATATATATATGTAAATTGTTATCATGATCAAGGAAAGGAATAGGCTAGGTTAGAAAGGCTGGTGGTGAGTCATTTCGTTTTCCACCAAATATGGAGTAAACCGAAACTCTTTTCCTCTCTGATCTCACCTGCTCCTCTAGTCTCTGCCAGCTAGTCTTTGTGCTAGCTTCCGTCTGGAAAGCTGACCAACTTGCTAGTTCCCTGCACCTCAAGAATATTTCTACCTGAGTCTCTGTACTTGCTGGTCTGTCTGCCTGAAGCAGTGTTCTCCTAGACAGTTACATGGATGGTCCCTTAATTTAGACAGGATAACTCAGATGTAACTCCTATATAAACAGCCAATTCCCAATATAATACATACTATATGAAAAAAAAAATTACATATCCTGACCAGGTTATCTAAAACACCCAACTCCCATCTACCTCTATTTCCTTAGTTGGATTTAGTTTGCATATTGTTCATGGCACTTGTAACTCAGATCTTTGCCATAAGATTAATTGTGTCAATGCATGCAAAGTGCTAAGAATAGCCATTGGCAGCCAGTAATCTCTATGTAAGTGTCTTTTGAATGAATAGTCAATCTATCACATTTTGCAGAGAGGAAGGAAATGAGTCTCAGAAGTGAGGTGCCACATACCTGTTGGAAGGGATTCCCACTTTTCTATTATGTAACCCAACGTTCTGTGTGAGTTATGGTAGTTAACTCACCCTTCCCCTCAGTCTCCTGCTGCCCAATGGACACTTAATTTAACTTAATCAAAATTTTATTATATGTTTTACCTGAGACAAGTGAAGTGGAATCTGATACAGAACACATTTCTGGCTTTATGACACAAATCTAAATATTGAAGACCAAAGGGCCCAATTTTAGGTCTAATGTTAACTTTTTACATGCAAAGAGCAAAAGTATGATGAAATTCTTTCAGTCACTAATAACCAAGCTCAATAAGTTCTTTTCCGTTTTTTCTAAAACACTTCTTAAGGCCAGAGCAGTGAGCTTGCCCTCCAGAAATTTGGGCAAGAGCCCAAATGGACCAACTGTAAAACTTACCTGAATGGTAATATTTTATCTTAAGAAGTTTTAAAAGGTTTGCATTCAAATTTACACCATTTCTATGACTTTGAGTTTACTGTAGCCTCATTTACCATAACAATAGAGAAAATAGTATCAGAAGTGGAGTGAGTGTGCCTTAACATAAATACTAAATGTATGTTATTTCGTGTGTGTGTGTGTGTGTGTGTGTGTGTGTGTGTGTGTGTGTGTTAAACAGTAAATGGTACTCTAAGTTACTTGCCATTGAGTAACATTGACATCCCAGGGCATGAGCCAGTTTTGTCCATTGACTTGGTATGTCTCCTGTCATGCTGACATACACTCAGGAGACTGACTTCCCACTTTGAGCAGCCAGGACCTAAGTTTTATTTCACTTCTGTTATTTAGAGATGGCTTTACTTCCATGTCTTTGTCTGGTCTTTACTTCAATATAACAGTTGAAATACTTTTGAAATATACTTCATGTAACATAATCCACTTTCTTGGCAGTGAAACCATTTTTTTCTTGTAGTTGTCTAATACATTGGCATTGAAAAAGAGAAAGAATTCCAATTTGAGGTAATATTGCAATTAATAAAATCATATTTTCCAGCACACCTCACATGAAATTTAACTGATAAAGTTTACCATTAATAAATTATTTGCATATTTTACTTTTGTTATGTCTTTTGTTTCTAAGGAGCACATAATTGACCTGGTTTATTTTGTGATTATAGAACTTATCGCAAGGAATAGAATGAAAGGGCTTTCATCTGTTTGCTACATGTGGGCAGTTATTTATGATGATGGGCCAGGACTGACTTTATGAAGTACATGTTAGTATTGTTTCTTATACCAATGATTCTGTTTTTAATAAAATAAGAAAGTGTGTTCTGTTCCCAAGTGCAAAGATAGGTAGGTGGTTGAGCTCTGATAATCTAATGAATGAGACAGCAATGGCTCTATGCCAATTGGGAGTTAAATACAAAAAGATGGGCGAGTTTAGTTTTTCTACCTTATAATGAAATTAATACATTCTCCACCTGTGTTCATTTTCCTAAGGAAGGAAATGACAAGGGGTTTGGACTGCGAATTCTATTGTTAATTCTGTTCTTTCTTTTAGCTACACTGTGCTCATTTGGAAAATGAAATGGATTATTTGCTTCACAAAGGATTTTCTTTCTTAATAAGAATCTATGCATATTGTATTGGGTAATAAAAAAGAGCTCTAGGTATAGCTCAATACTAATAATTTCTTTCTTACTTGGTACTTCTACCTACCTCCACAAATCTTCTGAGAGGTTTAGAAAGCAGAAGACATCGAGAGAGGAAAGATGATGTTCATCAGCTTTCTTGTATCTGCCTACCTTCTTAACTAAAAAAATCTTCTTCCAAAAAGGCTATGATTTTCATAAGATTATATATACTTTAGGGATAAAGGAAGAAAGGAAGAAAATGAGGGAGGAAATGAAAGAGAAAGGCAGGAATATAGGAAGAGGTGGACAGAAAACATTTGTGGTGAGGGCAATGACGAAAGGAGGGACAAGCCTTAACTGTGATCTGATTCTGTTTTGTTAATGAAGATGCAATTCGCATTCTACCTGTAAGCAAACACTACATTACATATCCCTGGGAGCATTCATATTTGGAGAATACTTACAGTGAAGCCCTTAAAGACAAAAGGCCCGACAGACAATGGTGCATACACTCTGTTCAGAGTAAAACATTCCATTTGCAAGAGATTTTTGGATATATCAGACATGGCTTTGACATGGACCCATTAATTGTAAAGCTACTGGCTGGGTACTCTTACTTTGGCAAATCAGTCTGTGCCTTAGTCTTGATTTCCCCCAGAAAATGTGGCTCGAAGATTTTACTGTAGGGAATTTATTTGGAGTTAGTCCCAAGAACCATTGGTAAGAGATTGGGGAGTGAGACAAGGAAAAGACAGGAAGCAGTAAAGGATCTATCAACTGACTTAGCCATCCTGATAACTGGAGTTGAATCCTCATGGGGAATTCCAACAGGCAGTGTGGGAACCCCTTCCTCACAGTTATCCCACCTAAGGGGCAAATGGTAAAGATATGCCAACTCCCATTAGTCATTATTTGATGGTTGCTTGGTGTATGGGAATGACTGCTAATTGGCACCTCTGGCTTGCCCTGTTACACTGGGACACAGTAGCCTCATAAGAAAGTCATCAAACAGAGAGATGGAATTGGTGAAGGCTGGAAGTCAGGCTGATGTGTTCCACATGGTAAGGCTCTGGATCAGTATCTGACAATTGATCTTGCATCCCACTCTTCAGCTCTTTATCTGTCTTTTGTTACCAACCACCGTTCCCTCCCATCTTAAGGATAAATATTTGTTCTTGCCTTGTATTTCACTCTATTGCTGTCAATATGATTACGCCTCCTCTACCTTAAGGGTAAAATTTGCAGTTTTCATGGATTTGTCAATCAGCAAGACACTACTAGATCTGGAGCCAGAAGATACAGGCTCTAGTCCTGGCTGTTCACTTTGCTAGTTTAGTAACCTACATTTTTTAAAAAAAAATTTTAATGTTTATTTATTTTTGAGAGTGAGAGAGAGAGAGAGAGAGAGCGAGCGAGCACGAGCGGGGAAGGAGCAGAGAGAGAGGGAGACACAGAACCCGAAACAGGCTCTGAGCTGTCAGCCCAGAGCCCCACACTGGGCTGGAGCTCACAAACCGTGAGAACATACCTGCCGAAGTCAGATGCTTAACCCACTGAACCACCCAGGCGCCCCTAGTAACTTACTTTTAACCTCAGTTTCTTTACCTATGAAATGGAGATGTCATTTGCCCTGTTGAGCTCCCAGAGGACTGTAAGGACTAAATGAGATAATAGAGAGAAAGTGTGCTCTACTAGATATTGTTCTTCTTATCCTGTATTCTAGAATGTGAACTGCATGAGGGTAATAGTTGTGCTTTGTTCATTGTTGTGTGCCCAGTGCCTAGAAGGGTACCTGTTACCCTGTGCTGCAGGGTAACAGTGCTGCAAATGCAGCACTGATAGAAGAAATACTCCATAAAACAAGGTAAACACTGGAATAGATAGTCTAGAATTCAAATGTTAGTTCGGCTACAAGCTGGCCTCTTAATTTCAGGCAAGATTTTAATATGAGACTTTTTTATGTACAATTTATCAGTCAAATGTCTTCCACACAAGGTTGTCTTAAAAATTAAGATTTGTCCCATTATATATTCTCCCTCAATACCATTCACAATCTTACTTTTTGGGTGAGTATTGCCTACCTACAGAGATGAAAGAGATAATTTGTTAAACTACTCATTCAAATTCTAATAGTGAAATCAACAGTTTTTCCCTTTGAATACAGTTGCACTCATTCTGTTGCATTGATATTCTGCTCTGAATTAATAGACAACAATTCACTATAGAATTTTGTATTTCATTCTCAAATGCACCTTTAGGGAATACAGTTTTGACTAATTACCTTTTCTTCGATTAGGCATATCTGTGGCCACTTGAAATATTTTCAAATTAATACATGTCATGGTACTTACTAATGAGTACCTGGTACCATGCATACAGTGAGAGCTTAATAGTGATAATGAGAGTAGTTGTGTTAACTCCCATTTACTGAGCTCCTACTAGGTGTCTGTCTGTATCAGGGCATTTTCTAAACATTAAGTCATTTCACATCAATCCTATAAAGTGACTGTGACTATTGCTATTTTTAGAGATGATGAAATTCAGGCATGAGAGGTTACTTTAGCCAAGGTCACAGTTCTTGCCCACAGTAGGACTAAGATTTGAACTCTGGTTCAAACAGAGGACTACATCCTCAGTAGGACTAAGATTTGAAACTCTGGTTTTCTGACACCAGCATTTATGCTTCATCCTCGCATTGGCTATCAATTGTCTTCTCCCTTTCAGATAACATACGATTGACAAATAATTTAACCTCACACCATCCATATGAGGCTAGAACTATTATTATCTCCACTCTAAAAATGCGGAAATCATAGGTCAGAGAGATGATGTGACTCATAACTGGACTAACAGCTAGTGAATAGCACAGATAGGACCCAGGAGTGTCTGAAGCCAAAGCCAGTCTTTTCCGAAATGTGTTGAATGTACAGCATGACTCTCTCTCAAAGAGTAGCCCTTCTTCCCTCATACATGTTGTCAACTGGATCCTAATTAAAAGAGTATATATCTTAATTGACTAAACATGGTAATAACCGAGGTGTTAGTTTTTAGAAACATAATCATGGATTTGACAAAAGTAGCTTCTTATTGTGCATTATCTTCCACCTTTAACTCTTCAGTACAATGCAGTCCCCTTGCCTATAGTAGGCACTTAATAAATGTTGTATACATGAATTAGCTATGTAATGGTATATTCAGAGATAATTATTGAGTACCTCTATGTGCCAGAAGAGTGTCAGTCATTAATTAACAACATACAAGCAATAGAAAAACTATATATATGATCCCTACTTGTGGAAAGTCTTAAGTCTAGTGGGTGATATAAACACTAAATAAATACACATATACTCATACACACATACATAGTCATGCACATGCACACACACACACACACCAATAAATATGTAATTACAAATTATGATAAAAGGAATAACGGAAAAGGACAGGGTATGACAAGAAACAATAAAGAAGCCTTTAGATGGAGAAAGCCTGGGCACCTGGGCGGCTCAGTTGGTTGAGCATCCGACTTCAGCTCAGGTCATGATCTTGCAGTCCATGAGTTTGAGCCCCGTTTTGGGCTCTGTGCTGACAGCTCAAAGCCTGAAGCCTGCTTCAGATTCTGTGTCTCCCTCTCTCTCTCTGTCCTTCCCCCACTCATTCTCTCTCTCTCTCTCTCTCTCTCTCTCTCTGTCAAAAATAAATAAACATTAAAAAAAAATTAGGTGGAGAAGGCCTTTCTGAGGAAATGGTAATTCATAAATAGTAGAAAAACTGCTGATTCCAGCTGTTTCACCCCCACCCCCCATCCCTTAGGCAGGAATTTAGGCACTGGATTTTTTAATCCAAGATAATACTATCCACGTAAATATAAGATCTAATTTCTAATGAGTTAAAACTGGATCTATGCAAAGAAGCAGGAGAGAACTTTCTGATGAGATAAAAATATCCTATATCTTGATCCGTGTGGTAGTGATTATTTGGATTTACAAATCTGTCACAGTTCACTGATTTTACAGTTACACTGTGTGAATTGTACTGTGCATAAATTATACCAACATAAAGTTGATTTGGAAAAAAAAAACGATTTAAGTTAAGGGGTTAATAAGCAAGCAAACCAAAGGTGAATCAGAATTATTCTGACAATTACCTGCATCTATGTTTTAGTGATTTTACATATCTGGCAGTCATATTGTTGGATCAGTACCTGTATATAGATTACTTTTCCATCTGTAACAATAATTCTTTCTGACTTGTCAAGTACATGAGACATTTTTTAAACTAATGCTTCTAAGATAGAAGGGCAAAGAAGATAAAAGCTTTTTCAACGATGTGGTTGGATTTTTTTTTCATACTTTGGCTGCATTTGGGAGGCTTTTATAGCACAAGTGAATAATAACAAGAGCATCATGATAATGCCTTTTGTTTATAAAATTCTTAGCTCTGAAGAAACCAAATTGCTTTGCATTCATGTCTTCATTAAATCGTTTCTACCTGAGAGAAGTTAAATGTGTCTTCTCCCCATTTTACAGGAAACTGGAACACAGGCAGGTTTAGGAGATGGCAGACGTGTATGTATATATCAAGGTCTAGTGGGCTGTGATCACAAACTCCTTTCTGAAGGCTTTTTTTTTAATTGTGCATTTATGTGGCATTCAAAGGAAACCTTTTTCTATTTTGTGTGCATATGTCAACATTTTAATAGCAGGAGAACAATGGAAGCTGTTCGTAACATGAAAGCTAGAAATACCAGCAATTCTGTACTTAATAGATTGATACATAAAGTGATTTAACCAGATAATTATTAAATAATACATAGCTTCAGGGTAAACATCCATATGCATGGATGTGAATTAAGAGTTTACAATAATGTGTTCTTTCATTGTTATTTGCCAAACAATTCAGAATCTGTGCTGAAAGAAATAGTTTAATTTTGTAGTCACCTGCTGGATTTGAACAATGGGAGGCTACTTGCTCACAATGCATGGCAGTGTTGTAGAGAGTCAGTGTGGAAGCAGTGACCTGATGATGTAGAATACACCTCAGGCATTTACTAGCCAGGCAACCTTGGGCCATCAGGAAGAGTTGCAAGCATTTGCTAAATAATGAAACACACTAACATATAGTCTGGCAGATAGACACTCAAAAAAAAATGTTAACTATTGTTAGGAAAATGGTTCATCAAGCTATAAAAATTGAATTTGAATCAAATAAAAATAGGAAATAGATTGCTCAGTTACAAAAAGACATAATTTTTCCAGACCACAAAAATATTTTCCATGTAGTTTAGCAAATTAACTCGGCAGTTTAGCAATGATCCAGACCTTGACATAGGGCGAGAGAAAGGGGATTATGGAATGTGGGACATGATGCCAGGGCTAGATTAAGATTTCATTTCCTCTAAACTTGGAAATGTATGTGCCTTCCATATGCAGTTCAAAATAAAAGCACTATTCAATGACACAATAAAATCTTAGATGTCTGTGAATTTAAATGGTTTCTAGATTTTTCCAATTGCAAAATTCCAGATTCATTGATCACAGTAAGGTTTCAGTGTGTGTGTGTGTGTGTGTGTGTGTGTGTGTGTGTGTGTGTGTGTCTGTGTGTGTGAAGCTGAGATGCTTGGTTTCCATGTTCTCTAGGGAGACGACTAGGTTCCTTGCCAGATGATGCATTGGGGCTGACTACTGAACCCTCTAGGAAATGGGGCAGAAGTTGGGGTACTGATGTTTACAGGTCATGGGGAGTGACAGTGACATCACTGTGCCTTGTCATGCCCCAGAAAAGCTGGGAATGTAAAGGGTTGTACCTTTGTTTTAAGGTAAATTACCAATAAGCCATCTACACTCCAAGAAATGGCAAGAATCATTGTCTTCCTTGAATCTTGACATTGAGTGAAGAGAAAAAAAATCCCAAGAATTTGAGTAACCACAGTAAGCCCTCATGTATGGTTTACAGCCTGAATTCATTCTACTTGGGGGATCCAAACAAACTCTCAAGCCAACTGTTTAGTTTTAAGTTTTTGCATCTTGATAAAACTTCTAAATCAGTAGCAGAAGAAAAGGCAAATTATGTTTGAGTGAATCCACATTTGGCTCAGGCATAAAAGATTTCCACAGATAAAGCTTCAAGGAAAAATAAGCTCAGAGTAAAAGATCACAAAATACACAAGAAATACCTTCAACAGGCATATCACAGATGAGAAACCCCATGTATCATCAGCCTCATTAAAAACCAGAGAAACATACATTAAAATCAAGAGTGATGGATGGGGCGCCTGGTGGCTCAGTCGGTTGAGCACCTGACTCTGGCCCAGGCCATGATCTCATGGTCTGTGAGTTCAAGCCCTGCATTGGTCTCTGTGCTGACAGCTCAGAACCTGGAGCCTGCTTCTGATTCTGTGTCTCCTTCTCTCTCTGCCCCTCTGCCCCTCATGCTCTGTCTCTTTCTCTCTCTCAAAAACTAAATAAACATAAAATTTTAAAAAAATAAATAAAAAATAAAATAAAACCAAGAGTGAGATACAGAATTTGAAAAAATTAAAACTCTTACAACATTGGGGCACCTGGGTGGCTCAGTTGGTTAAGTGTCCAACTCTTGATTTCAGCTCAAGTCATGATCTCATGGTTTGTGAGATCAAGTCCCACATCTGGCTCTGTGCTGATAGCAGAAAGCCTGCTTGGGATTCTCTCTCTCTCCCTCTCCCCTGCTCTCTCTCCCTTTCTCTCAAAATAAATAAATAAACTTAAAAAAAAGTCTTATAATATTAAGGCTTGGCAAGTAAACAAAATTTTTGAAGTCCATGTTTCAAAGAAACAGATTTGGAAAGCAGTTTAGTTAACTATAATAAAGCTGAACATATGCATACCCTGTTGCTCAGCAATACCACTTCTAGCTGTAAACCTATGAAAAACTATTGCTTCTGTGTCTCAGGGCTCCTGAGCCAGAAGACACATGCATGAATGTTAACAGCAGCAATGTTTATAATAGCGAAATTCTAGGAAAATCCCAAATGCCTATCAACAGTGGAATGAAGGGAAAAAATGTGGTATACTCACATAATGTAATACTCTACAACAAGAGTGAATAAGCTACAGCTGCACAAAACAACATGACTCTATCTTAATGACAAAACACTGACAGGAAAAAAGCAAATCTAGTTACATGAACTTGGAAGTATGCAAAGTAGGATGTTATGTTTCAGGGTAGTAACCAGTGTGGTAAAGCTATGAAGAACAGTGAGGCAATTATCACTAAATTTGGTGAACCAATTTATCTTTGGAGGTGGGAGGGGCAGTAGCTGGTATCAACGATGGACCTGTGAGGTCCTTCAATTAATGGGAATCGTCTATTACTTACACCAGGTGGAAGGTACACAGTGCTCACTATATTGTAATTCTTTACCCCAACACAATGTTTATACAAATTCTTTTTTTTAAGTTAATTTATTTATTTTGAGGGACGAGGGACTGGGGCAGACAGATAATCCCAATCAGGCTTCCCATTGTCAACACATGTTGACATGATGCATGGCTTGAACCCATGAACCACCACATCACGACCTGAGCCAAGACTAAGAGTCGGACACTTAACCCACTGAGCCACTCAGGTGCCCCTATAAGCATTCTTATTGTGTTTTCAATACCTGTTTTTTAAACTGTGTAAGCTCTGTATACTTAAAATGTGTGTGATATCCTTTTTGTTCCCATATAAAATACGAAAATGTTATGTTTCCCTTTATTTTGGCTGAAATAAAAATAGTTATTTTGTTAATGATTTTTCTCACGTATTCACACTCACAAGTTATTCTAAGAAACCCTTACCTTATAAAGAAACTATCTATCTAGAGTAGTTTGTTTTTAAAATTAGAAGCCCCATATTGAAGAATGTGTGACTGAACTTCTCATATAGCATACAAGGTACATTGAAAGTATCTACCTTTTATTAGTTGAAGGTGTAGTATTTCTTAGATTTATAGACCTTATTATCTCTATTGAAATGACATTGACCAATACAAAAGTTTCCTTTAGTTTTAGAATTATTCACTAGTATGTATGTTTATTTGATCTTCTTTTGTAATTATTTAAAATATATTTTTGCAGTTGCCATGAGTTGGAAGAGGATATGTAGAGTATTAGGGAAACATAAAGCAAAGGAAAAGGAAGTAAATATACACATACATATGCAAGTTCCTCTTTCTCAGGCAGTTAATGTCTTTTAGCAGCAAATGAAGGTGCTAACTAGAAGACTGGCCTCTGTCGTGTGCCACAGTGTCAAAGAGCACAGACAAATTCTGCACAATGAACTTGGGCAGTCCCTGATCTCTATAAGAACACTGTATGTCCTTCCCCTTTAAAAAAGAGAAGAACAGGGACCCCTGGGTGGCTCAGTAGGTTAAGCGTCTTCAGCTCAGGTCGTGAGCTCATGGTTGGTGAGTTCAAGCCCCAAATTGGGCTCTGTGCTGAAAGCTCAGAGCCTGGAGCCTGCTTTAGATTCTGTTTCTCCCTCTCTCTCTCTGCCTCTCCCCCACTCACACTCTGTCTCTCTCTCTAAAAAATAAATAAACATTTAAAAAATTAAATAAATAAGAGAACTATAACATATGTGATAAAATCTTTGCTAACAGGTGCTCCTCAAGCAGGCAGAGGGATATATGTCAGGTAGGCTATGTGTTATGTGCAAGGTTTCCACTAGTAAGTCTACCTTAATTGGAAGAAGAGACACTTCATGCTTGTTGATATTCCTCTCAAAGGCAATTAGCTGCTATCATGACTGAGTTCCCAGAAGGCCCAAAGCTGTAGTATTTTATTATTGACATTCTGTAAGAAAATATATGTTGAATTCTATTATGTCATTAAAACAAAAGTCCACACAGCTTCCGAGGATATACAGGTTTCCCTAATAAACCCTAACTGTCATCCCTCTTTCCTGTCTGGGTTTATTTTCTTTTGGCTTCTCAGAGTCTATGGCTGCACCTTGCTGTGGTTATCCAGAAAGGTATACTAATGAAACTCATGCATATATATTTGTCTATGAGCATATCCTATTTTTTTATGGAAAGAAACGCAATTCATAGAGGATTTAGTACATTTGAGACTTCCAGGGCAAGATTATATTTTGAATATTTATCTTTGGTTCACTTCATTTCCTTCTGCTTCATAATTTTCCCTAAGCTGCATAGAACTTCTTCCCAGCCACAAAGGCTAATTTTATTTGTCTAGAAAGAGGAAAACAGCATTATGAAGCGTAACAGTATTTGTGCCTTCTCTACTTTTCTCAATTCAGGGTAGAGACATGAAGTTGAATATAGCAATTCCTCCCTGCTAACCTTCAATTATGAGTTCTTCTTATATAAAATTAACCTCTGTGTGAATTTACTTCTGCATAACTTTTCAAAAGCTATGACAAAGAGAAATCTTGTCTAGGTAAATCAAGTGAATTTTAAATCACTTCAGGTGAGGTTAATTACAATTTAGCAGGAACTTGGAGCTGGGAGTACCAAATCAGGTGAAGCAAATAGTATAGGTATAGAGATTTTGAGCATAAGTCTTTAAGATCATGAAAGGAAGGTAACGCTTCCATTAAAATTGGCATTAAAAACGTGTGTGCCCATGTTAACTGCATGCCATGCGAAGGCAACATTCAAGAATGTGTGGCTAAGCATCTTGTTCACTCCTATGCCTCGGTTGCTTAACTTAGTGCATTACATAGTAGGGATTTAGTAAATATTAATAGAATTAAAGAATGAATAGGAGGAAGTAGATCACATCAAGGAAACAAGAAACATACTGTTTTGATTATGAACATAGCAACTTCTTTCTAGATATGTCTCCTCAGGCAAGGGAAACAAAAGCAAAAATAAACTATTGGGGCTACATCAGAATGAAAAGCTTCTGCACAGTAAAGGAAACAGTCAACAAAACTAAAAGACAAACTACTAAATGGGAGAAGACATTTGCAAATGATATCTCTGGTAAAAGGTTAGTATCCAAAATACATAAAGAACTTATACAACTCAACACGCAAAAAACAAATAATCCAATTAAAAATGGGCAGAACACACGAACAGAAATTTCTCTAAAGAAGACTTACACATGGCCACAGACACATTAAAAGATGCTCAACATCACTTATCATCAAGGAAATGCCAATCAAAATCACAATGAGATATCACCTCACATCTGTCAGAATGTCTAAACGTTCTGACAGAATCAAAATCAAAAGAAACAAGTGTTGGCGAGGACGTGGAGAAATAGGGACTCTCATGCACTATTGGTGAGAGTGCAAACTGGTTCAGCCACTGTGGAAAACAGTGAAGTTTCCTCAGAAAGTTAAAAATGGAACTACTCTGTGATTCAGTAATTGCACTACTAGGAATTTACCTACAAAATACAAAAACACTAATTCAAAGGGATACATGTGCCCCTATGTTTCTTGCAAAATTATTTACAATAGTAAATTATAAAAGCAGTCCAAGTGTCCATCTATAGATGGATAAAGAAGATGTGGTATACATACATACATATATACAATGGAATATTATTCAACCATTAAAAATAATGAAATCTTGCCATTTGCAACAACATAGATGGAACAAGAGAATATAATGCTAAGCAAAAGAAGCCAGAGACAGGCAAATACCCTATGATGTCATTCATGTGTGGAACTTAAGAAACAAGACAAACAGCAAAGGAAAAACATGAAGAGAGAGAGGCAAACCAAGAAACAGACTCTTCACTATAGGGGAGGAGAGATGGGTGGAGATAGGAGATATAGGTGATGTGGATTAAGAATGCACTTATCCTTAAAAAATACACTCATTACTACACTGAGTAATGTATAGAATTGTTGAATCATGATATTGTATACCTGAAACTATTATAGCACTGTATGTTAACTATACTGGAATTAAAATGAAAACATTAAATTAAAAAAAAAAAAAAAGAAAGAAAACAAGAATCAGACTAATACCAGATTTTTCAACTACAATGTTGGATACAAGAAAACAGTGGAATGCTTTTCAAGTATTAAAAGCACTTAAGACCTGATATCCAGCTGTTATTTAAATGTGAGAAGATAGCCTACTTTATTATATACAGAGCCTATGAAACTGGCCAAAGATCCACACTGGGAACAATTTGGATAAAATATTTAAATAAGAAGATAGAGAGGTCTGCAGAGATATTGTAATAAATATGTGATGTTTTAAAAAATATTTTATTCTTGGGGCATCTGGGTGGGTCAGTTGGTTAAGCATCTGACTTCAGCTTAGGTCACGATCTCATGGTTCATGGGTTCGAGCCCCACATGGGGCTCTGTGGTGGACAGTTTGGTGCCTGGAGCCTGCTTCATATCTGTGTCTCCTTCTCTCTCTGCCCCTCCCCAGCTTGCATTCTGTCTCTATCAAAAATAAATAAACATTAAAAAATATATATTTTATGCTTTGTCAAATGCTAAGAGCAAAGAAAAAGATAAAATATATCTAAACTAATACAAAATTAAAAGTCTACAGAAGATGTATTTTGAGGAGTGGAATTCAATGAATGTGATGTGTTTGTTTTAGAACGAATGGAAAAAATAAAGGGAGATGATTATTATTTTAAAAAGTATAGAACAGGGGCACCTGGTTGGCTCAGTCGGTTACACATCCAACTTCAGCTCAGGTCATGATCTCACAGTTCAAGAGTTCAAGCCCCGTGTCGGGCTCTGTTCTGACAGCTCAGAACCTGGAGCCTGCTTCAGATTCTGTGTCTCCCTCTCTCTGTACCCCTCCCCTGCTCACACTCTGTCTGTCTCTCTCTCACTCAAAAAAAATAAATAAATAAACATTAAAAAATAATTTTTTTAAGTATAGAACAGAATGTCAAACTGAAGTAAATGAAAACGTAGAAGTAGATCCAAATATATCAATAACTACAATAAAATGCTAACTGAAAAAAGCCCATGTAATTAAATATATTTACTTTTTAAAATTGAAAACATTATAAATGAATTTGCATATATATATTCCTTTTTATAAAAATGCCTATAGATACGACACTATGAAAAATGGAAGGAAGAGAACAATGAATGTAGAATTCTGATTGCTTTTTTTTGCTTGAGGGGAATCATTTGTTTGGGGCTGAGTAAGACCATGCTGTCAGTTTTCTAATTGTTGTTTTGATGATAGATTTCCTTATTACATTATTAAAAATTACCAAATTAAAAAAATTATCTGAATACAGCTTTGAAATTATCTACCCACAGTTTAAAATATAAATAAGGAGTATAGTACTCTTTATCACTAATTCAATATATGCAAATTTCTATGTTATATTTTATAGCGTTTTATTTTAGTGCATATGAAAATATATAAAAGAATTTTCATAGGTGTAATTCTGCCCTCAATCCATTTTACCTTATTTTATGCATTAGGATAAGATTGTAGCTTTTTCTACTCCAAAATCTTTTACCACAAGAATGCTAGGTAAACCTAAGCACCACAGGTGTTGGTGGAAGAAAATGCTTATATGCAACAGATGTATTTTCCAATTCAGAGCTCCCTTATATTAAAGTCACTGTTTAATTAATTTCACACAATATTATCTGGTTGACTTACTGCCTCTCTCTCTAAGCACCTCTGGGAATATCTGAAATATTGTACAGATGCTCTTACAGAGAATTACATTACTAAGTATCATTAGCATAAATCAACATTCAACATTAATTTAGTGGTTGGGGCTGGGAGGTGACAAACCCCTCTTTTTTTTCATTCACCTCCAAATTCCTATCTATGTTAAAGACTTCACTTGCTGGGAGATTCTCTGCACAGACTACCTTCTTCCCAGGTGGCATCCCCTGAGAAATCTGATTTCCTCTTAGTCTCTACTGCCTTTAATATGTTGGCTTTTTGGAGACCTTCTTCCAAGTAGTCCAGACTTCCTTTCATAAACCTTCCCATACAATAAGGTCTTTCATGGGAATTAAGGAAGAGAGAAGAAAGCATTCAGGGTGGAGAAGGGACTGTATATAAAAACAAGAGGCAGAGCAAAAATCTAAGATCAATGTGTACAACAAAAGATTAGAGATCTATGGTGTTTCAACTTTAAAAATGAAAGGGTGAATGCTTCCAGCAAGGTAGGCAAGAGACTACCCTACGAAGGGCCTCAAATGCATGTAGAGTGAATGAGCTTCATCTTATAGGTGATGAGGTACACGTGAAGGATTTTAACCAGGGGTCTTGGCTCTGGATCGGGCTGGAGGCAGATCAGCTCTATGGCAGAGTAGAAGACCCTGCCTCCACTACCACCACCTTCTACAGTAGTGTTCCTATTCTTTATGTCCCTTTTGTTCTAAGTGTCATGTACATCATAAATCCCCACAAATCTTGTTTGGAAAAAGGTGTGAAAAAATCATGATTCCAAAGTAGCAAGTGCTTTAATTGTAGCAATTTCTCGTTCAGTCCTCATAGTATGAGGTATGTGCTGTTTATTATCATCCGCATTTTACCAATCAAGAAAATGAGGCATGGGGTCAAGTAACCTGTTGAAGACCACACAGCAAGTTGAAGAGCCCTATCAAGGGTATCTAAAAATAGAGCAAGTATTATTAGCCACTATGCTTTAGCACTTCCCATTTAAATATACTGTGTGGCTTGTAGAACTTAATTACAATATTTCTATATGAGGGTTTTAGGTATTGAAGAGCTACAGACTGTGTGTGAATGAGCCCCATGAGATTCAAGGCTTTGCTCTAAGTATTGCTGAGGTACAACATAGGAAATATAAAATGTATTTACTTGGTATTCAGCTGACTCACCCTGTGGATATTATGTTTGTCCTTAATATAAATGAACACTTATTAATGTCCATAATGTGCTATAGGTGGCTAGCTAAACCCACTTAATATGTGATTTATTGATGTGATTGTTTTACAAAGACATACCTAATGACTTTTCTCATGTGAATCTTTCCATGTGAATTATTCCATGTGATAATATCTTTGAATACTAGACATTTGAGATGTTCTAATAATGCTTTAATATTTTGAATGTCACAGATGATAAATGCCACTAGCTGAGATAGTTTAATAATCTAAAACAGTATTAAAGATGAAATGGAACTAATATTTATTTTGTGTCTAATAAGTGTGAGGCACTATCTGTATATAATCTCACTCTCATTTTATAGATAAGAAAACTGGGGTTCAGAGAAGTTATGGAACTCATCCAGTGTTTTCCAGCTAATAAGTAATAATGCTGGGATTCAACCTCGGTACATCTGAAGCCAAAGACTGCTCTTTCCATTGTAATGTACTCACTGCAATATACTCACTATGTGTATTAACAATATGCAGACATCTTTGAATTTATTAGCAGTAAAAGGAAAAATGAAATCTACAAATCTGAATGATGCCCTAAGTCTTTTGACCTACAGGGCAGGACTCAATGATTTGGTCAAAAATCTTCCCCAAATTTGCAGCTTTGGGTTTCTTCTCTTTACAATAGGATGGTTGGTTAGGTTAGAAGTACAACATAAATGCCCATCTGGGTGATTTCCTCATTTGTCAATATATGATCAACTTTCTGCAAGCTGAGGACTTTCATCAGATACAATTGAGTAGACTATGGGCAGAAGATGAAGATTTCCTTTTAGAGCCACAATTACAATCTATGAATAATAATAATCTTTTTTAAATTTTTTTTTTAACATTTATTTATTTTTGAGACAGAGAGAGACAGAGCATGAACGGGGGAGGGTCAGAGAGAGGGAGACACAGAATCCGAAACAGGCTCCAGGCTCTGAGCTGTCAGCACAGAGCCCGACGCGGGGCTCGAACTCACGGACTGCGAGTGAATAATAATAATCTTTGAAAAGATTGTTGTCTATTTTTCTTCTTGATGGTGTCCATTCAGACATAAGCATCTTTTGTGTATTTGATATATATACGTGTACACTCCATCCCAAATTGCTAAGGACACATTTGAACTCCCTATAAAAGTAGTTATAATTATTCTATGGGCAGTCCTTGTGTTCCTTGAAATCTGCTATTTGCATGCATGGCCGCACCCAGTTCCAAATTACATAATACATCAACAGCCTCAAGCACACCAACCATGGACTGTAATTATTCTTGCAGCCCTTGGTATACAAATACCCGCAGAGACACTTTTTTTTTTCTATTTCTACCATGTTAATCAGAACTCTATTACTGAATTTCTGGCTGTTTGTTTTGCTCTGCACTTTCCTTCCAGACTTGACACACCAAGTTGTCAATTGTTATCTTTTAACTAGTGCCCTGAAAAAGCTGATGGGTTCTGCTGTAAGATTCCAAACACCATCCTATATAGCCATAATTACTGTCAGGGATCCTGTTTTGAACACACTGTTTTCTACCCGCCAGTGTTGGACTTCCTTGGGTATTGACTCAAATCAAGATGGAGTTTACCATGTTTCTTTGGATCTTGTATAAAGGAAACCCTTGGCCCTGAGAAAGAAATACACAGTTAGGGACAGGCCCCAGTCACATCCAGCTCCTGCTCCTTGTTCTTGAAAAGCCTGAGTTGCTGTAGACCCAATACATGTCCTTCATGTGAAATACACATCCATTTCTGCTTCTCTCTTTCTATCCAGTCTGTAGATTTTGTGCTTTTCTTGAGTCTCTAGTTTTCTTTCTTCTCCAATTTGTCCTACATATCATTGTCAAATCAATCTTTCCAGGATTTAACTTTATTTATACTACCTCTTTTTAAAAACACTTTGTAGCCTCCTATTGTCTAAAATACCTGAAAAATATTAAGCTTCACATAGAATACCCTTCACACTATGGTTCTTTTGGCCTTTCCAAACATACCTCCTCTGTACTTCCTCACTCCTACTCTAATATGCTTTTCCAAATTGACTGATTTTTATTTTGTGATCACCCACCTTGACCCTTCTCCATACCTGAAGGAACCCCGCTTCCTACTTCTCTGTTTCCATTTACCAGTTTTTCAAGGCTTTTTCTTCCATGAAACTTTCCCTTTAAAATTTTTTTGCATTTGAAAGAAACCTTTGAAGTCATTGAATCCAATAATTTATTTCATGATTTTTCTCCCCTCTAAAATATCCTCTGTTAATGATCATCTAGTTTATTTATGTTTGGTGACAGGGATATTGGTACCTAGGCTAAGGTACATACTGTGTATTACTATATATTGCCAGTGTCTTATACATTTTAGAGTCAAGTATGTGCTTCAAACATGTTTCCTAAGTGAATGAATAAATGAAGGAATGGTTGTCCATCTCTCAAGGCCAGCTGACTTTTTCTGTAAATGGTTGCATAGTGAACATATTTGTGAGCTGTATGGTCTCTGTCGAAATTGCTCGTCTCTGCTCTTGCAGCAGGAGAGCCAACATAAACAATATATAAAGAGCATAAAGAGTGGGGCTGGATTAGGCAGCCTGTAGTTTGCCAGACTCTGTCTTTAGGCAATAAAAGCCATCTTGAGACCGTTTTTAGTATTCTTCATCATGTTACTTTGAATCTTTCCATCTAAAATTTTATGGTTCTTATTCAGATGTTCCAAAACAATTTGCATGCTTCCCCTGATCATGTTCAGTTCCTTCAGCCATACCTTATTTTATTTTGAATTTCTTCACTAACTCAGCCTTTCTCCCAGATTATGTTCGATTTGTTTGTGGATCTCATAAAATCTGGTTTCCAAAACAAAAGCAATGCTCCCTATTGATATGACAACTGAACACTAAAGCAGGTTCATTTCCTACCTTCCTTTATATACTGTGGGTGTAATAACAAAGCCTAAGATAGCACTAAAGTGTGTGGGAGACACATCACATTTCCTATTGATTCAAAAGTCATACTTCCATTCCGTACTCTTGTCTAAATCACTCTATGTTAATTGACATAGTGGGGAGGTGGTTACTTCGCAGAGCAGGATGGGAGGAGAGGACCAAGTAAAGAATCTCATGTTTTTCATTATATTGCTTTCTTACTTTATTTTAAAAGAATGAATGATGTTAAGGACTAGTTTAAAAATTATAAGGCACCTGTAATGACACAATGGCTCCCTGATTCCTAGGCCAATGCTTTTTTAACCAATGACATTCATCAAATGCATCTTGTTACCTTTAGTTCATCACTCAGTTATTTGCTATATTTGTCCCATTTATTTCTATCCCTTTTATCTCATCTAGTCACACCATTCACTCATTCTAAGATATGTATCAAGTACTAACCACGTGCCATTTACTGTGAGAAAAAGAGAGATGTCCCTTTTGCACGGTGCTTACAGTCTGCCTTGACATCAGGCCACAAATACACCATGTGATTCCTGAGCAATCAACACAATCCACATTTTCTTGCTGTGACATATGATCTCTAGGATCTAGGTTGTGTATCCAAACATTCGCTTACTGTGGGATTAAGTCAGTTTTCCATATGTTCCCTGACATTTGTTTCAGGTTCATATTTTCATTCTATTCCTTCTCCTTTGTTTTCCACTTAGGTTTTGTCTTTCTCAGTATCCCTTTAGGTTCCCCTTGGGATTCTGGACTTGGATATACCTTACTAGCTGTCACTTATTTAGAATGTGTCAAGCTGTATACCTTTCCTGTGCTTAGTTTGCCTCTTGAGACTTAACTTGTACCTCAGGTTGAGAAAACACCTTGTCTGGAAACAGATAACCCTTTGGAGGCGGGGTACAGACTAAACCCTGGCCTCCTGATTCCTTGTTCAGTACTTTTTAAATGATACTGCTTTCCCAGAGTTGTAGAAAGGCATGATTTCACCTTAGTTAATTTGGGTTCTATTTGCCATCTCTGTCAGGAGGACTAAAGCAGACGAACATAAAACAACCTGCCTTTACTCTCTGGCAAGTGCCACTTCAACGGTTCTTATAAACTGCCTACTCATCTCCAAACCGTTTCTCTGGTTCCAGCCTGCAAATTCAGACAATTCCCCAACATCTCTCTGTTATTTAATTTCAAATATTCTTTAAAAAATGCATCAAAATTAAATTCTTAGAACATAATTTTCCACTCTGATATGCTCTGTGCTGGAGAGACCCTGGGGTTACAGAGTCAACCCCATGCCTTTATATGTAAGATACATAGTCTTTATCTGTTTGTTGGTCTGTGTTTTCATATGTACTAGCGTGATGTTAAATATAATATATAGCATGTCGCTTTCTGTACTGACTTCACTCAGCTATGCTCTTTCTGGGTGTCATGGGCAAAAAGTTGACTCTCTTCCCTGAACCCAAAAATATTACTCATTAGGAACTGAGTAGTCACATGCTGTTGCAGGTTTGAGAGAATGCCAATTGTACTGGTCTTACAAGTCAAGGTAAGCTCCTTGTGAGTAGGTCATGAACATCTCTGTATCTTCCACAACCCCAATTATAATGATTAATGAACTGATTTGAATCTATGTTGCTGTCTTCCTGAGGTTTACAGGTTTACATGTTAATGACTTAAGAATAATGAATGGCCCCAGAATAAATTTAGAATGACCGACTGTACAGTCCTACAGAATTATCAATCATTAGGTGAACAATGGTCTTGTAGAGGTGTTTCTGGAAGTCTGGATGTCTTTAACTTAAAGCTCACTGTGTGGAGTGTCCTGTACAAAACCTGCTACTTCTTAGTAAAGCATCCAATTCTTTAGCTTCATGCTTCATTCAAAATATTTCCTGTGCTTTGCTTTATTGACCCACATCTCCACAGGGGATGTATAATGCAGTCCTGTGGGGGAGGTTCCTACAGGTTCCCAGTTATCACAAGTTGAAACTTTTTTTTTTTATTTTTTTTTCAACGTTTTTTATTTATTTTTTGGGACAGAGAGAGACAGAGCATGAACGGGGAAGGGGCAGAGAGAGAGGGAGACACAGAATCGGAAACAGGCTCCAGGCTCTGAGCATTCAGCCCAGAGCCCGACGCGGGGCTCGAACTCACGGACCGCGAGATCGTGATCTGGCTGAAGTCTGACGCTTAACCGACTGCGCCACCCAGGCGCCCCAAAACTTTTAACATCCCTCAGATATTTCAGACTTTGTCAAAACCTAGCTCCCAATGGAATAGTTTAATGATAACCTTTTGTCCAATAACCAAAGACGAGTAAGATAAAACTAAAGTTAGGAGGCATTCTTCTATGTGTAACCACTCTTTTCTGCCCTCTTTCTAGCCAGTTTCTTGAAATTTTCTATTCTCAGTTTTGTGTCAGAGCAATACCACCTAACACCCTGTGTTTATTTTTCCTGTGGAGCCGTAATGAAGTATAATGGTAGGAGAGCATAAGTAAAGATGCCACATACATCGAGGCAGAAGAGGGTAATAATTTGATCCAGTCTTAAGAGTTGGTAGATGAGATCAAGTAATTTGTGATGCAAAATGTCTTTAGGAACAGAGTGAAGAGGTACAATGATTTGCAGAAAAGAGACTACAGAGACATGGTGACCACTGAGTTGCTCTGTTCACTGGTTGTAAAATCCTAACTGCATTCTCTCAAAACTGTAGAGAATTAGGTAGCTTGTGTGTTCTGATTGTAAAGGCTGCCTGAGGTAATATTTTACTGGACTGTAAATCGTTCTGACTGCATTTCATGCTTGATAAAATCCTTACATTTATGGTAGCAAATGTAAGCCTTTGTTCCATAACTAATCTTCTAAGTTTTTTGCAACAGAGAAGTCTTGATTTTTTTCCTAGAAAAATGGCATGATCAAAAGTTATCATTTTGTTCTTTGAAAATAGACTAGCCTTGGGGCGTTTGGGTGGCTCAATCGTTTAGGTGCCTGACTTTGGCTCGGGTCATGATATCACAGATTCAGTCTCTGTCTCTCTCTGCACCTCCCCTGCTCACTCTCTGTCTCTCTCTGTCTCTCTAAAAATATAAATAAACATCAAAAGTAAAAAGAAAAAAAAAAAGAAAATAGGCTAGCATAACTGGGGATTTTGGCCAAATTAACCTTGAAATTAGCCTTGAGGTATGTTTTATAACATAGATAGAGATGTACACACATATATGCAGAGGCATGTGCATACATATTTTACTATAATATAAATTAGTATGTGTGTGTGTATAGATGTCTATTAATTTATCTCAGTCTGGATTTCAAGAGGTATAAATACATTAGTTTAATGTTCCAATGGCAGCGTAATTGTAGATACTGTGTAACAATGAAGAATGCTTTCTGATTTATAGGCTTAAACATATCATTATTGACTGTGTTTACTGCCTAAACAAATATATGTTTAAAATTAAATTAAACTGTTCTTTATGGGAAACAGGAAGATACAATGGATATGCTATGGGCTTAAGAGGCAGTCATATCTATGTTCAGTGCTCAGTATCAAGTCTTCTGAGTTTTGTAATCTTTCTTTAGGTCAGTTTTCCTGAGAGACAATGAGGTGGAAGTGTTGTTTTGTTTTTTTTAAGTTTATTTATTTTGAGAGAGAGAGTGTGTGTGTTCACAAGCAGGGGAAGGGCATAGAGAGAATGAGAGAGAGAATCCTAAGCAGACTCCACACTGTCAGCACAGAGCCAGATGAGGGACTCGATTCCACAAACTGTGAGATCATGACCTAAGCAGAAATCAAGAGTCAGATGTTTAACCACCTGAGCCACCCAGGCACCCCTGTGATGGAAGATTTTATGCAGGAAGTTTTCTAGGTAGTGTACTTGAGATCAACATCATTGGAGTTGTCCCAAGTAGAGAAAAGGGGGCTTGGCTTTTGTACTCCTATACTGGTGAGTCATTAGATGTGAGCTGCCTGTGGGACGGTAAATAATCTGGGTAAGGCAGCTCCCTTTGGTAGAAGGAGGGAAATCTCCAGAGAGGGAGTCAGCTGTGAGCCATCGGAGGCCAACACTTCAGGCAACTGGGGAAATGACTCCCATTTCCTAAAGGCAGATGTGGGCAATGTCCTGCAGCATCTACTGTGTTTACTCCTTGTGATACTTGGCTTTTTTTTTTTTGCTTCATAAAATAAGTTTATTCTATCTGGGAACAGCTCCTCCAGGATTCCTTAGTAGTCACCTTTCTTGAGAAAACCTCCAAGAAGAAGATTATGGGGGACTACAGCCCCTGCCAGCACAGCTAGTCTCAAGGCCACAACTGATACATATTGTCTTCCTATTGTCTTCTCTCTTCTACTACCCATTCTAGAATCCCTTCTTCCTCGGCTAGTACTTCTACTGATATATGTAGTTTACCTTGTGGGCTGGCACAGACCGTTACTGAGGGGTCTGAACCTCCTCACCATTCGCATAGGTCATGGCTGCTTGTACTTGTCCATTTATTATCAAAAATAGGCAGGAAAATACTAAAGAAAATGCTCTATGAACTACCTGGTTACCAGAAGCTCTTCCCTTCCCTTGTTATAGAACAGCAGCTCTACTTCCTCACGATGATCAATTAGTTATCCTGCCAATATGGTGGCTCTTCTTATTGCCAGACAGCTGACATAGGATGCTCAAAGTGATTGGATACAAAATACATTTTAAAGTTTAATAGGACTCCTACTGTGTCCCCTCACGGAAGCATTCTACTTCTGAAAATTGGGATCTCTAGATCCAGACCCTAAATTTGTGGAAACAGGAGCCACCAATTCCCCATTTATGCCCCTGGGAGTGATGCTAAGTTCAACCAATTCCACCTCCTCTCCTTGGTTCCTAGACCCATGTATACATTCTGTCTACTGAGAATGAAGTACTAAATAAAGGTCTTGATCTGGAATATTTATCGTATTCTTCTGGTGACACCCCATCATTGTCAGATACCATCTTCACACGGGTGTTTCAGCCATTCTATCAAAAGGGTGTTGCATGGGACTATCAGGCCAGAGCTTCTGTGTCATGCCATATGTGTTGAGATGAGTAGATGCCATGAACATGTGCCTACTGCTGATGTCGAAAGTATTTCCACTGGGTGATATTATGGAGGATCATGTAATGATGCATCAAACACTATAGGTTGTCAGATTATGGTGCTAAACAAAGCCCTGCAAGCAAGTAAGCAAACACATATTTGGAATTTGCTTCAGTTTAAGTGAAAATGATTCACTGCTCCTTCTTAGGTGGAAGAAGTCCAGGGTCATAATCAGCTTTCAGTCAAGTGGCTGGTCCGTCTCCCTGAGGGCTAGTGCTGAAATTGAAGCTTGAAATTGACCCCTATTGTTACCAGGCTGGACAGCTCATTAACCTTTCCATGTGTGGGAGAACAGAAATATTCATTGTGTGGCCTATATATGAAATAAATGGGTTCCACTGAAAGAACAAGGGAGAGGTTATTCTAAGACTTAGAAAAGAAATGAGAGAGGGCAGTGGAACTCTTTGGGCAGGGTATCAGAGAGTAAAGCTGAGAGAAGAACCAAGAACAGATATTGGAAATCTTCAAGCTGCATAAGACAGTTATCAGGTGGCTAGAATGTAGTCTGCTAAAAAAGAAACCATTAGTTTATATATTTTTGTTCTTGTCTCTTATTTCCTGTTTTGTTTTAGTTTCTGAGTTTCTTTTTAATCTTAGTTTCTTTTTTGATCAAGCCTGGTAAATTTGCTAGGTTAAAAAACGAAAAAAGAGGGGCGCCTGGGTGGCGCAGTCGGTTAAGCGTCCGACTTCAGCCAGGTCACGATCTTGCGGTTCGTGAGTTCGAGCCCCGCGTCGGGCTCTGGGCTGATGGCTCGGAGCCTGGAGCCTGTTTCCGATTCTGTGTCTCCCTCTCTCTCTGCCCCTCCCCCGTTCATGCTCTGTCTCTCTCTGTCCCAAAAATAAATAAACATTGAAAAAAAAATATTTTAAAAAACGAAAAAAGAGATCTGAGAGAGAGAACGAAGGATAACTTGGACTCTTTGGGTAAATAAATTATTTCAGTGATCCTAATTTTCCTCATGTATTAAACCAAAAGTAAAAATACCTGTCTTGCAATTACAGGATTTAAAAGCACGTCTGTAAAGTTCTTGTATATGATAGGTACTCAAGCACTGTTTATTAATATTGAAAAAATCCTAAACAATTACTGCTGATTTCCTAGAGAGTAAAGGATAGGGTCTCCAGGGGCCCTGGTTGTATAGATCTTGCAAAGTAGAGGTAAGGCAAGCAGATGAGAGGAGTTAAGGAGAGACCCAGTTCCCATCCTATCTAGGGGCTCATTTATTAATAATTTTCACTGATTGACATTGGATTTACCTTTATTTGTTTTGCTGGATTTCTTCTTGAAATACTATAATATTTGTGTTTATTTTTGGATGTCCTTGATTCTGTATTTTTCTATTTTTAAAAATTTCTTTTCTGCTTATCAAAAAAATGCATGTTCACTATAAACATTTAAAGCACTGAGAACTCATTAATCATGGGGGGAAGTTCCCCTTTCAACTTATTATTAAAAGATACTGTAAGTATTCAGTATCTATTCCCCTAGTTTTTCTTCTATGCAAAATCAGATGGTACATATACATAAATAAACATCTATATTTTAACAAAAGCAGAATCAAATTATATATACTGTTTTCACAACTTACTGTTTTAACCTAACAGTGTTTTCTGGGCATTTTTCCAGGACACATAGCATGAACCCGTCTTTTTAATAACTTTAATATGCTATTGTATTCTATTGTAGCACGAAGTATTTGGGAGACATTCAGGCTGCTTCTGTAGGTTTACACTATTTAAAACAATGTTGTAATGAGTACTTAGATACCTCTAACATAAATTCTAGAGGTGCAACTGTGGATCAGAGCGCATGAAAAATTTTAATCTTACTGAATAATGCCAAATTGCCCTTCAAAAAGATGGCGTTGAATTTCACTCTGCACAGAGGTTTATTCCCATTCTCAGGGTAAGGGTAAGAAATTCGATATTTGGGGATTAAGGGTTATAGCCAGTGTCTATCTGCCATGGAGCTGACTATGCCACACACAGACTAAGAAACACTGGTTTTGGAAAAGAGAGACTGCGGGCGAATCAATTCACCAATGTGCACTGATACCAGTGAACGAAAGGGAGGCTTTTGACAATGAGCTCATAAATAGATTTTTCAAGTCCAACAGACCTGAGTTTAAACCTTACTCTAATATTTACTACTGTGTGATATTAGGTAAGTTACTCAATATTTCTGAGCCTCATAAAATTGAGATAGTAATATTATTTACCTCTGTGGCTTGGTGTGAAGGTTAAATGAGAAACGTGTAATTCACGTACACCTGCGTGAAATACACACCTGTTCCTACACGTGTCAACCTGATTGTGCCACACCTGCAATATAGCAATTATTAGCTATTGTTGTTGTTGTTGTTATGATGATGATGCTTTTCCAGAATACATATCTGAGATCCCAACAGGATGTTTTATTTCAGTGCTTTTTCTCTCACCTCCTCATTCCTCAAAGAGAACAATGACTAGAAAACATTGGTTGGGTAAATACTGCATTATCATAATTACAATTTCCCTGAGAAAAGTGGCTTGCAGTTTGAATATTCAGCATCATAATTACAATTTCCATAAGGAATGTAGAACAGTTATTATAAACAACACAATAATCACTTGGTCCATAAGGGAGAACAGATTATTGGGGAAGCAAAGAGGGAGAAGAAGCAAAAGCCTATATTCTAATAAGCATTCAAGAATAGAAATACAGAATCTGAGAATAAATTGTAATAGCCTCTTAAGATACTCTTGTCTGAATTTATCGACAAATCTTATCATGATGGCAAATTTCCACGGGTTGATTAATTGCTGCCTATATATTTTCTCCTTACATGCAATTTAGTTTTATCATTTCTATTAAACATCCCCTCTGTATTTTTACTCATTGTCACTCATAATTGCTATGCCTTCCAAAATTTTAAAAAGCAAACTATCACAAAGTACAAAAAGCACAAAATATATTTTTAAAAAACTATTTAGGGAGCAAAAGTTTTATCAGAGTGTTTCTCTCTTCACAGTTAAATGTGTCTCCTTTGTCAAGGGAAAATGGGTAAAAGTTTTTTTTTTTTTAAATGCTCTTTTTACTGCTGTGTTGCCTTAATTGGCTTTCACTTAAATTTTGCTATTTTTTTCTTGTCTTTTTTATTTTTTTAGGTGAGATGAGAAAAACAAAATGCAGCTTTCAAGGTTGGTACTTTTCATGATGTTTTAAAACCTCTTGTTAATATGAAACAGTATAAAAGAAGCAAAGAAAAATACATCCTTAGCTTCTCACAAATAGTGATTAGAGGACATTATGTTTTTATTTTTCTCATTTGTGGATGGAAAAGTACAACAGAGATTGTAACAGAATGCAAGATAACAATCAAATATAGTACCTGATTAAATCCTTGTCAAAATTGTAAAGTTGGAAATATTCAATATTTTTCTACCTCATCCATTCATTTATCCATTCACCCATTAATCCATTAATCCATTTACTGTTTTTTTTTTCAGTAAATGCTTTGTACTTATGTATTGTATATAAGCCCTGCCATCAGATCTTCTACTGTGAATATTTTGTTGTCTTACCTTCACCATATTCCCAACCCTACACCCACTTCCAACCCTTCTCTCCATCTCTGGCAGCAAACTTTGCTTCAAGTTAGCTTGCTGTATTTGATAAAGGAGCAATGTTTCCATGATATTGCTCAGCTAATAGGTGTTCAGATATGTCTACTCCCAAATAATTAGTGTAAAAGAGGAAATCAGTGTGATAATAAGGAAAAGAGTCTTCTGTGTATGATGATGTATTCTGTAATGTCTTTCACTCTTGTGCGATATATATTATTATATGTAGGTTGCCATCACATAGCTGAGAAGTATATCCACATACAGTAGTCTATAATTTAATCAGTCACCCTTCCTCAAAATTCTAATATACAGTTCTTTCCTTTTACCTCGTTAGCAATTTTAAGACTTTCTGACCAGGATAGATGTGTTATACTATAAATTTTTAAAAAGAACAAAGCGTTCCAGATGCACATGAAATGGCTCTTTGTAAGAACATCAGAAGTAGATTGAAGCAAACTTCATGGGAAGCAGAGACTGAAAATTTTCTGCTGACAAAGGGTTAGTAAGTGGAAAGTTGAAAGTACAGTAGTCCTAACATTAAAATGAATAAATATTGTTTTAATTTGGAGGGCTGTTTTATTGTTCCATTTTAATGAACATTAGTATGCTTTATGTTTAAAATTTCAAAATTTTGTTTGTTTATTTATTTATTTATTTATTTATTTATTTATTATAGGTATGTATTATTTATTTATTTTCGGTATACTTACTTTAAAAAGGCTTTCTTAATTATTCCCTTATTGTCTTTGATTTCTCCAATCTAATTTTTTAAAAAATAAGGTCTTGAGGTCCTCAGTAGAAAATTCTGTAACCAGAGGTATTTTCAGAAACTTAACTGTCGTAATTGGGGAGGGACTCTAGTGTCTGTGTGCCAACCTAATTTAATTTTACTAATCTAGATTAAAATAGTCTAAATTATCTCAGCCATCAATCTCTTTAATTATAATACTTATTGGGAGGCAGTAAGTAGTGGTTGAGATGGTAGGCTCTAGAATCATCTTGCCCAAGTTTGAATCCTGTTTACCCATCTACTATTTGTGTGTTGGGTGAGCTTATTAACGTCTCTAATACTTGTTTTCCCTTGTTGTAAAGTGTGAGAAATAGGAATCCTTACCTCCTAAGGTTTTTAGGGAATACATGAGATGATTTACCTACAAATCACTTTGCCATATTGTAAGAATGCAGTAAATGATAGTTACCATTATTACTTTGTTTCATTATCGTTATTGTAAAACGTTATTATTAGAGGTAGGCAGCATCTTTACTTCTCTGAATTAAATTTGTCTCATGGACTTGATCTTTAATGTTTCACCATCAGAGATGTATTCATTATGTGGTAAAGTTTGTTCCATGTGAAAATATAACCTGGGATTTCCCATGGAACTGTGACATCTTGTGGCAAACCACATCTACTTTTGTCTAAATATAAGATTTTGAAAAATATCACCAAGGTGAGAGAAATAAGCAATTTGAGTGGTTGCTGTGGGGAGAAGAGAAACAATAGTAGTAAGGAAGGAGTCAATGCTTTGAAGGAGAGGTTTGGTACCAGCTTTCAAATCTTGCTTTTACAGAAATGAGCATTGCCTGTGCCTTTGTGTGCAGAGTCCCTTCATTCATAGTGATGAGGCCTGGTAGACAGAGGAGAGACTGCAGATTGGTGGGAAAGAGAAAACATTAAGGACAGATTGGAAATCATTCATCCATAGCAGTAAAAATGCTAAGAAATCTGAAGGGCAGAGTAGAAGAACAATAGAAAGGGAGGGAACTGGATCTCTTGGTGACATCTGTAGTTCCATATGTATGCATTGTCTATGTGTATCAAAATAGATGAGGAAAGTCAGCCTTCCCTCAACTAGACTGGCCAGTGATCTTATGCCAAGTCACCAATATACAAGGGTCATCCAACAGCAGCCTCTCAGTGCTGGAGCTCATCGTAAGCCCAAAAGCTAGAGGTCTGAGTGAAATGATTCCACTTTGTTCAGTCTCCCTTAGAGAGGCAACAGACACTCCAAAGTCCACTAGATTGATGACATAAGGAAGAGAAATTTGCCATCTTCACATCCAAGCCCCAAGGTTCATTTTGACACATATTCTGTCAAGTATATATACATGTTAAACTTAGACTTTCTATAGGGAAATAATTCTGATCCATTGGAGAAAATGACATTTCTAATTCAGTCTCATAAAAAATGCCAGGAATATCATAGTCCCAGCAATGCAGGATACTACTAAAAGTTCTTAATCTGGCCTCTGAGATAGCAAGATTCCAAATCGCATAAACACACTTGGATGAAAGGGGATTGTAGCTCTGCAGTGACAAGGTTTCTCATCTGTAAGGGTCTGAAACATTACCAGTTGAAATGAGATTATGGTGCCTACACTGGATTCCATGGATAAATGGTAAAACTTCATGATCTGCAATCTTGTGAAAGTACAGTTGTTAAGGAGAAATAAAAAGAAAACATATATATTGATGACTCCAGAACCACCTCCAGGAAATACTTAGATATTTGATGGAAGTGCCTCATTTCTGAACCTGCCTCAGACACCCAATCTATCCCTACAGTATCCCCTAGACTCTGTCACTTACATCTGCTGTATGTAGACTTTTCTTATGGTTTGCATTAGCCACTGGAGGTATACTCATGCCCTTTTCATGAAAAGAAGTCACAGTTACAGATTTTTAGGTCTAAAAAATACTTCAACTATTACTCATTTTTCAACGTTTATTTATTTTTGGGACAGAGAGAGACAGAGCATGAACGGGGAAGGGGCAGAGAGAGGGAGACACAGAATCGGAAACAGGCTCCAGGCTCCGAGCCATCAGCCCAGAGCCCGACGCGGGGCTCGAACTCATGGACCGCGAGATCGTGACCTGGCTGAAGTCGGACGCTTAACCGACTGCGCCACCCAGGCGCCCCAACTATTACTCATTTTAATCTATTTTCCCTTGAGATAATGAAAGTCAGGCCCACAGAAGTTAAGCAACTCTTTTAAGTTACTGAGTTCACTAGTGATGAAATAGGGACCACAATCACATTGCTTAACTCCTTCCTTACCAGGGGCCATCCCAGACTTTTTGGTAAAGAAGATAGGAAGATCTTTTGTTTGGAATGGAAACTATTTCTGAAACTCTGCATTTGAACAACATCCTGTTGACTAAAATTATTATTCATCTCTTCCACTGTTAGGCGCTTCTCAGACCATCTCACTTCCCTGACTATATCATGAATTCCATAAGCTGAGAGCTCATGGCTACTATTTCTTTGTGTTTTACCATATTTATAGGATTCTAAGTAAATATTGTGCAGTTTATTTTGACTCTAAACCTTGTCAAGAACCCCTACCTCTCTTTCAGTTCTGTGAATTCCACTGACATTTGTAGAAGACCCAGAAAAAAAAAAAAATCTAAATCACTGAAGGTTACTAGAAAGCCAGCAAATATTATTGGGTTTAAGTTGAATTCTCTTTTGTTTTGTTTTTGCCAACTTTGCTACAGGAATGGAGAAAAGTAAATAGATCAAAATCAACTCATTGCCATAGTATGTGCTTGTGTGTGTGTGTGTGTGCGTGTGTGTGTGTGTGTGTGTGTGTATGTATATATGTATATATGTATATGTATATATATGTATATATATGTATATATGTGTAAATATGTATATATATTAGAATATGAGAGGGTGGTCAAAAAGTACATTTAAACATTTCATTTAGCTGGGATGACTTGGGTTTAATGATTTGCAACCTAAACCATTAGAAGTGCCAGTGAGAAAAGAAGACCAATTGAAAATATGAATGTATGTTTATCTCTTTAGCAGATAGCAAGAAGGGTTCGGAGGTTAAATATTAATGGACTTATTTTTTTTAAAAACAGATGAAAGGCTACAAATAAAAAAACTAATTTCCTTTTTATTACAGATTCTGAATCTAATTTCCTTTTGTCCTTCCTGTGTATTTGAAAATACGATGTAGCTCTTATTTCCATGTCAGTGCTGTTTAATACTTTCACCCTGGGAGTGGTGTCTGTAGATTTGAGCACCACAAATGCAGAAGGCTGTTAATTACCTATTTTCTTGCACTTCTGTATCAAGTGTCATGCACAGAAACACAGATTAGATGATGATTATTAATTAAAGAGAAATTCCAGTATTCATGTGACTCTTTCAAAGATGACTTAAGGTGATCAGATTTATAAACCACAGAAACCATTTTCATAATTGCATTTCCCCATTTATCAGTGTATTCACAATGCAATGTTTCAAATCTTATCAAATGTCAAACCATTAAATTCCCCTTACGCCCTAGTTCTTGCAGGTTTCGTTGTATATATCTCTCTCTCCTTTTTTTCCCAACATTTTATAATGTAGTTCAACCCTAGTCTCTCTGACTAAAATCTTTCCTCTGTCCCTCACACCTCTCTGATTTTATCTTGGCATATACTCCAGGTTTTCTAATGAGAGAAATTAAAAAGCTAAGGCAACCTAAGACTTATCATTATTGGTTTGACAGTGCTTTCAAAGTAACTTAACATACCAAATAAATAAGCCTAATAAGTCAAAAAGACATTCAGAATTTTAATCTTGGGAATTGGCAGATTATAGAAATGCTAAATGTATTCGAATGTTAGCAAATTTTGTCCTAGCCATATATATTCTGTATATGAATACATAATACAAATACAGCACATGAACATGTATATATATGTCCAGCAATAAAGATGGGGATGGATGCAAATAACACTATTCGTTGGACAGAGGCACCATACATAGTGGACTGAGCAATGGACTCACTTCTAATTGAATCAGCTGATGAGGTAGGTGATGATTATTAGTATGTTATATTACTATAGTATTGCGTTACCTGGCTTTTTAAACTCTGAAGCTATATTACCTTGATAAAACTAAAAGCTAAATGTAAATACAGTTTTAAATATAAATAATTTGTAATTTATTCTAGCTCTAAATCTTGACCTTGCCACTTACCTTGGGGAAATCATTTCCTCCTTTATTGGTTTTTTTTTTTCTGGTTTGTTTGCTTAAATATTGGGTTTCATTTTAATTTTCCCCATTAAAGGAGCTAATTCAGGTGAATGATCCCAGCTTAATATCTGATGAGTGAGTCCTCCAACGTTCATTTCATTTCCCCCTTGAAGAAGCTGCAAAATGTGTTAGCTATTTTCAAATCTCAAAAGGAGTCTGACGTGGAAGAGAAATGTGATTAAGCCTATGGTTCCACGTGATAATATGAGAAACCAGAATGCAGAAGGAAACATATCCAGCCCAATATAAGGAGGAACATTACTGTAAAACATGGCTATCCCGGGGCACAGGTAACTTGTGAGTTCCTCCCAAGTACTCTTTCAAACAGCCAGATGATCATATAATGGGTGAAATATAGAGGAAACGCTAGCACCAGGAGGCCAACCAGTTTATGTTTCAGGTTTTTCTTTCATATAAACTAGATGATGCTGTGCCCTGTTGCTGCTCCAGAAACGCAAAGACCACTAGGGAAGCAGGCTGTAGTTAGTATAGTAGCTGCAGAGATTGCAAGAGAAAACAACAGGCTTTGACTGCTTAAAGAAGTAAGAAAAATGTAAAGAATCACAGCAATCAGAGCCAAATTTGACCCCAGATCTAACATTGTGAAAAGTTCAGAGACCCCATAAACGGTGAGGGCTTGCTTTTTACTCTGGACCCCTAGGCACACACAGTCAGACCTGTATATATCCTCCGCCCAGGAACACCCTTCCTTTCCTCTGCCTCTTAGGTCTCTGGGCTAGCCTCAAACTAGGTATATTCCCTGTGGGAAGAAGAGGAGGGGAGAAACAAAAGGGGCCCGTGGCAGGCGGAACTTTGTACCTCCAGCTCTCATTCTTATTCTTTAACTCTGAAGGGTAAGGTTAAACCCCCAAACAGATGGAGAAACCTCCTTTGCCCTCCTTTTTTCTCTCTCCTCCCTAGCTTGGCTTTCTGCCAGGCCCCATCAGCTGCTCTTTTTCTCCTCAGCTGCCACCTCTGTGATAAACTTTCACCCAGGCCTGTTGGAGCTCCTTTTTAGGACAGAAGTGTGGCTCCAGGATCTTGCATCATAGGATGTTGCCGATTTGCTTTCTGGTAATGACTGTTCTTGTATTATAGTGACTGCTTCTGCAGCCCAGTTCCGGCTCTTAGCTTTGAGCCATGTTTCTATTGGCCATGCAGTACCTAGGCAATGAATTCCAGCCAATTAGTTCCAATTAATTTTTTACATTCTGGTCCAAGTGGCACGTCCAGTCTCTTTTCCTGGTCTTCCCTACCAAGCTCCCCTTATTCCAGCTGAACTCTTCAGATCTTCTCTACTGAGAATGTCCTTCCCTCTTCTTTCCTTTCTAGCACATATTGACTAGGTGAACTCAAATATCTCCTCCTCCTCTGTGAAATCTCCTCATACTCCCCTGTTCGAAACTAGACAGAAATCCTTCTTTGTTTCCAGGACATTCGGCCATTACTTCTATCCTAACACTTGACATGTTGTGGCTCATGTCTTTGTGAGTTTATCTTCCCTACTTGTTTTCCCCAAAGAATGCTATTCTTTTTGGTATTCACAAAACCTAGCATAGTGTGTGATTCATAGCAAGAACCAATAAATGTTGTCTGAATGAATGAAATAAATAAGTAAATGAATCAGAATATATACTACAGCGTATGCCTTTTTAAACAACTGATCTAAAGGATTAGTCATTAGAGAAAGCTTCAGTAGGCATCTTGCACATCTGGACAATTGTTATGCAAAATATTTACTTAGGAGGCAAAGAGATATTCTCTTTTCCTGTGGAAATATAAAAGGATTTTTGTTTCAAGGAAAATTACATTGAAAAAAAAAGTAACTGTCTACAGTGCAAGAGACTAAGTTTCTATCTTCAGGGACATTCTCTTGTCTTTTTATATTACAAGAATGAATAAGATTTAAACCAAGCAGCCAGTGTGATAATGTTGCCAGACAGCTAATAAAGAGGAAGATTAGAGAGTTGTATAAAATGGCAGGTGCCTCGGCAGATTCCACATCTTAGGCATTAAACACAGAACAAAGTGCTGCTGTTTTCAGAGGACCACCAAAAGTGCTTGCTGTCAGCTTTAGCAGCATGGTGCCAATCTGACTGTGGTGCTCATCTTACCAAAAACAACAGGGAAAAAATAAAGCAGACAGCAGTAGATGGTACTTGGAACAGAGAGACGGCATCTGAAACAAAACCAAACTCTCGCAAAAGAAAATGAAGAATTATTTCTAGTCGGTCACTTACAGAACATCCTTGGCTTTCACAGAATAGATCATAATGTCTAATCATGTAAAGGATCCCAAAGCATCCTCTTCAGAGGGAGTCAACATTGTGGCTTACTTTCTCTTCCAGTTTCTCAGGGAGTTTAGGATTACTACTATTTTAAGATAGAAATTAATTGGGTGATATTTGTTCTGCTGACTCATGTGACCAGCAGGGATCATAACCATCTTTATCTACAGAGCAAACACTGAAAATGTTTTGCATTTTTGTACCTCAGGAATATAATTACAATTAATATTTTCTCTTTTGATCTTTCTTTGACAAACCATCTCCTCTTTGGAGATAAAGGCAATGTGGGGAAGAAAGTATGAATATGGGCTAGAAGAGAAGCAGAGAGACAGGTATAAGTTATGCAGTAGAAAAGTTCTAGGTTTGGAAAGGAGGAAGACAGAGAAACATTTCTAGCACTTACTAAGTGCTGAGCTTTGTGTGCTAAGTGCTTCACAGAGAATATATTACTGTATATATTTGTCTTAAATGAATAACTCAAAGTTAACAAAAATACCAGTGTATATAGTATAAAACATTTGTACATAAGACTGATTTTGTATATAAGGCATTAATATCTGCAGAGGACCTTATCGGTTTACCCCATAAAACTCAAACAGCCCATCTTATAATGTCTGATTTACTTTCAGGTCTTAGGCTTGTGAGGCAAACCTAGGAGTCCAAATTATTTATAAGAGAGGAGGCTGAGCTTACAAAAAAAGGCTGTGGAAACTCCCTAGCCTTCAATCTATATTTAAATAATTACCTTGTATAGTTTAAGTACATGCTAATTATCACATAATAAATATTTAAATGTGCTAATCTGCTCAACTCTACCCCAAACTAATTGTCAACCCCAAAGACATCTAATGAATGTAGAAATCTCAGAAATTCATCAGGAAGACAATAGTAGGAATTTTTTTAATGTACAGTTTGTCTGAAATAAAGGATTTCTTTTTCAGGTGACGATGTCCATATAGTCTTGTCTGACTGGCTAATGCCAGTGAACCCACTGATCGGTGGGAATGATTAATTTGTGAGCCTATCAAAGGTCAAATAATGACAAAGTCCTATGTTTCACCTTTTCTAGTCGGTGGTACTGTCTGAGTTTCTTTTTATTGTTAAAGAAACCCAAACCTCTATTAGTTAGCATGACTATTAACTGAAGGCTTATTACTGGGAGCCAAAGATAAGATATGGCCTCCATTGGCTCAAATGGAATTACATCCCAGCAGAGGAGCCGCCCTCTGCAGCTTCCTGGTAAACAATTACTGATTCAGCCTGGTTGCTGGTTTTCTTACATACTGTTCCTTCTCTCCATTTTCTCAGCCTTAATTTAGTTCTCCCTCCCAGTAGGACCACTGCTTGCCTATCTCAGTTATTTCACTGTTCATTTACCTGAGAGTCAGCTGGGCATGGGCTCTGGAGGTGAACTATCCCGAGTCGAAGCCCTGTTTTGCCACTTACTGTGTATGTCTTTGGAAAAGTTGCATAAAATCCCTAACTTGGAGTTTTCTTGCCCATAACATGCAGATGCATCCTAAGAGTTTCATGAATATTAAAATGGATAATCCGTTTGCCGTGCTTGATGTGCAGTAGGTACTCCTTTGGTATTGTTACCACAATTCTGTGATTATGCTGGGTTGGGGAAGAGATGCATAAGTGGTTTCCAAACTCACAGTTTCTCTGCACTTTGACCATATGTATAAGCAGTTCCCTTGAGTTCTGACTTAGAAAATAAAAATGCAACAGACAACTCTTCTTTTGTTCAGATGCTGGGAGAATTAGAACCAAATTAATACCATCAGATTTAAAAACTTTTCAAAACACTGTTTTAATTGATTTTAGCTGTTAGAAGAATTACAGTCCAAGTCAAAGCCAAGTGACTTTTCTTGAAGGCTTAGTTCTTCCGTTACTCAGTCTTTGTTCTTGCTTTACCTATAATTGCACAATGTTCATTGGTATTTGACTTTTATATTCCTCAAATCCTTTTGAAACAAAACAATGAAACCATTACTCAAGCGTCCAGAAGTTCTGGTTTCTCTCTTTCATTCCTCTCCTCTTCCCTTTCCTTTCCTTCGCTTCCTCCCTTACTTTCCCCCTGCCCTCTCCCTTCTTCCCTCCCCTCCCCTTTCTTTCCCTTCCCTTCTCTCCTCCCTTCCCCTGTCCCTTCCTCTGTCCCTTCCCCTGTCTCTTTTCCCCTTCCTTACCCCCCTTTTCCCCCATCCTCCTCCCCACTCCTCCCCCCTGCCCCTCATATAGGGCACTTAGGAAAATGATTCAGTTAGTTCGGTCTATACCAGTTCCCTGTGGGACCTTTTTAAAAGTGCATATTCCTGTGTCCAACTCTAGAGATTCTGATTCTATAGATCAGAGTGGAGCCAGGGATCTGTATCTTTTTTAATAAATACTATTCATCCAGAACATTCAGATTGAACATTCTGCCATTCTTGATAAGCAAGTAGGAAAGAGATGGAAATGAATCTGGCTTCCAAATCAGACTCAGTCACCATCCGTGCGACCTTAGAAAATCACCCAACCTGTCTATGATTCAGTTTATTCATCTTTAAAAGATACAGAAATCTATAAAGTCTGTCTACCTAAATCATAAAGTTTCTATAAAAATAAATGAAATAATATCTGAAACAGGAAGAAAAAAATCTATTAAGTAATTAAATGACCATCTTGTTTCACAATCTAAGAATAGGATAATATAACTTTTTACAGGCAGATAACTGTTTTGTTTTGTTTTTTGTTTTGAAAATCAGGGCCCCATAGATGTGAACTAACCCCTCCAGATGGAATAGATATACAGGATCTTGAACAGTGTGTTAAACCACAAGTCATGACTCATTAGGGGACTATTAAACAGTTTGGTGGTGACTCCAGCATTTTTAAAACAGGATAGGATAGGATAGGATAGGATAGGATAGGATAGGATAGGATAGAAAGGGAAGAGAGGGGAAGGCTAAGAAAAGGTACAAACTATAATAGCACCGTGCCCGTAGGAAGGAGTTTAGAGTAGAGTCTCTTATAGTTAAATGTATTTGTCTTTGTGCTCTCCTGTATCCTTCCCCTGCTTCCCTCCAGCTGATCCCTATATATTCTGACTCATGTTTGGACATCATACTTGGGAATGAAAGAGGTGAGGTTGTGGGTGGCATTGGAAGCACAGCAGAGTAGCCTGCAAACAGCATCCATGGGTGAGATGGTGTGAGAGAATCAAGAATATAGCGGGAAGGGCAGGAGAATATGTGCATCTCTGTTGCCCTCAAGAATCTTATGGAAGGCACTAGACTTCTCAGATCATGTAGAAAGGAGTGCTGGAGCAGCTTCATTTGGAAATAAGTAGATAAAATATCCTAGAAAGCTGGAAGAGGTGGGCAATCCGCTTGTGTGTACAAACGTTGTAATTATAAAGCACACTGGTGAGGGAAGGTAATACTTTGCTGGAGTTACTCTTTCTTTGGTGTACCACTCACTCTCCTATTCCCCAACTACCTCTATTGAAACCAAAGTCTGGGGCTATGATGAAGCATAGAGTCTTTCTCTGGCTGCCAGGTTAAGGGAATAATGCTCTACCATCTAAGAGTGAGCCTTGTAATTTATATTTTCCCATTACAACAAAAACAAATAAAACCCTGTTGCTCTAACCTAGTAGCTAGGTACAGGTAAAATAATAAATTGTGTGCACTATTCAGTGTTTACACTAATGACCATCACTTTGTAAGTGCATATTATATGCTAAGGAGGCTCCAACTATAATCTCTGGTCTACTGGAACCTCAGGAGAAAAGTTGTAGTGTTGATGCTTTATAGATGATCTTACTGGAGCTCAGAGAAATTAACTAATTAACCTCAATTCACATGAGTGGCAAATGATAAAAGCAGGACTCACACCTAGGTCTCTATCGAACTTGCAGCTACATCTCACTGCCTCAGCTAATAGACTAGTTTCGGAAGGTCATCGCCATACAGAACACTGATTCTAAGAGGGAAGTGTGCCTGCAAAGTCAAGCAATAGGCAAAATGCAAGTGGGCATTACCTGGTCAATTTCTGCTGCGAAGGCTCAATGTTTCAACATCTTCATTTTGTAACTATCTGCAATGTGTATGCATTGTACCTTTTTTTTTCTCTGTGGATTCTAAAGGGACTTGAAGAAAAAGCAACTGCTCATTCTTTGCTCTTTTAAATATTAATTTTGTGTCACACTCCATAAATCTATTTGCATCCTGTCATCTAAATACTAGTGATTGAGATGAAAAAAGCATCATGCTAAAAAATGTATTTCTGATTACACGGAATATAATTAGGAAAGAAATAATTTCATATATTTTTGTAATTTCAGAGCCAGGGGTAGGGCAGGTGTGTGGGTATCTGAGAGGTGGGGGTTACTCTGGGATCCATGTTTTGTTTGTTTGCATTTTGCAGTTAATAAGGTTGATGTTAATTTTATCCAGAAATTATGCTGTATGGAAGGAGGTATCGCTTGGAGAGAGTACAGTATTCTCTGGGCAACTTAACCCCAAATCTGTTTGCTGTGCACATCCTGTGAGGGTTCAGATGAAAGAAAGGGTGAGGCAGCTGGGGTGGACTCTCAGAACTCTGGCAGTCTGGGAGGGGGGCACTTCTCCCCAGTTCTTGTCCACATTGCATGGCTGAGAGCAGTTTGCTCACTCCCCTTCCCAAACTGGGAGAGGTGTAGGACATGTCCTCCCTCCCTGTAGTTGATGCTTTTGGAAGTAGAGTTTTGGGTTAGGGAGAGGAAATAGGCAACAGAACTGCTGATTTTCAAGGGCATCTAACACATGAAAATTTGCATTCTGTGATCCTCCTCACTCTCCCTGGTGTCTCGGAACAATCTGGAATTAGCAAGCCTTCACAACAGCTAATGAGAGTGAACAGACACACAGATTCCCCTTTTGCAGTGGTTGGATTGGATTCAACCTTTACAAGACAGGCAAATCAGCCCAAATAACCTCTTTCTGGAATGAATAAAAAGATTTCCTCACCTCAAGTGTGCTAAGAAGGGAGTCAGTAAAGAAACTGAGCTATAATAATGACCATAGCAGCTAAGACTCTGACACCGGCCATATAGTTTTCGCGTCTGCTCTGCAGCATGGGTACCATCTTTCCCGCCACCTTCATCAGGATCTTCCCCATTTCATAAATAAGGGAACTGAAGCACAGACAGAGTTACGTTTTCTTCCTTTGGCCCACATACTTACTCCAGGAGTCTTGGGCCCAGCTACTGTATCTTTCTCACCATCAGAGCAAGAACGGCAAAGTGCACATTTGAATTCTGAGCTTCTTTGACAAAGGGCCCTCATCTTGAAACCCATGGAGAAGGGCTTGTTTACATTTCATCACATTCAGGGCAGAGTATCTGGTGAACCGTTCTTTCTGTTTATGACTCATCAGTTGAAAACTAAGGATTTAGCATCCGCTACAAACTAGACACTGTTATGTATGACAGGAAATATTGCTTGGTGGCTGACGTGGACCCTGGAGCAGGCCTCCTGGATTAGAATCCACTTCCCAGTTGTGACCCTGGAAAAATACCTTTGTGCTCCTCAGTTTTATCATCTAAAGTTAGAGATAATAATTATACCTTCTTCATAGGGCTGTTACAGGAATCAACTAAGTTAATTAATACAAATCAATTAAAATAGCGCTTGGCACACAGTAAGAACTCAGTAACTTTTATTGTTATAACTACTACACTGTTCTATTTTTCACCAAAAAAAAAAAAAAAAGGAAAATGGTTTTGATAGTTTGTTTTAATAGTCTAGATGAAGAGAGAAATATATTACTCTAAGTCTATCCTTTTTATGAAATTAGTTGAAATTTTAAAACATTAATTAAAATCACTACAAATGTTAAAACTTTCATTAGCTACCCTTTTGTGTCCAAAGAATGCATATAGACTTTTTAAATTTCTTAATTTAATTTATTTAATTGATATTGCTGATATATATCAATTCCCTACTAGGTTCTGGGAACAGAGAATGAAAACTCTTACACAAAATTTGTAGAATCCTTGTTCTGTGAGAGTTCCCCACTCTTCCACTTGATGTCTTTTTGAAAACATTAACATAAAATTGTAATTAACACTGAACCTGTCTGTAAGTGATGCTGTATAATGCAAGAAAAAATGATACCTCATTATTGTTTGACATATCATTTACTACATTTCTGCAGTTCATTTGCTCAGAGTAAAAAAGCATTATCTAAAGCGAAAATGTTGCTATATGACTATCTGTAACCCAATTCTTGCTTATATTAATTGTTTCCTCTCAAAGAGATTTCTGACTTTTGAAACACAGCAAATTTAAGATTCTGTTTTGGAGTATTTGTCATATGAAAACCAACATGTCTTATATACATGTTATATATACTGTTTCTAACCCTGAATATTTGCTCTACTTCTAAATTAATTTAATCTTATGCCATATAATGGAATTATTTTCTTGAAAAGACCAAGAAGTGTTTGTCTCTCAAGTAAAATAATAATTTTTATTTGTTTGCTTTACTTCTGTAGCTGAAGAGTGTCTAGAAGCTTACCCAGTAGAACGCTGTATTTTCTGATTGTTCCCATTTTACAGATGGTTAATTTAAAACCTGAAGGATAAGTAAGCACAACTCACTTTGCAAACTTGAAAGATCCATACATTATTAGGTTTAAAGTACTTCATCTGTTTTAACTACTCATCATCCCGAGTGTTCACCAAGACCTCTGTTTCTGGAATAAATGGCAACAAATCATATATTCTGTTCTGGAATGCATTAGTATATTCATTTAGGGACATTGATTGCATGGGAGCCTAGCTATGTCTATTTAAATAAACACAATTTTACCTTCAAGTTAGTATATAGCACATTTAAAATTCTTGGAGCAGTTTTTACTCCCATTTCTGTATTTGTTCCAAGACATATGTCATCACTCAGTGGAAGAAGTAAACTTATCTCGTGTTCCTCCAGAGGTTAGAAATAGGATCTAATAGTAAAAGCTGCTAGGGGAAGCATTTCAGCTCAGTAGAAGGATGAGCTTTCTAATAATTCAAGTGGTCTCTGGCATTAGATATGGTCTGGATTTGAGGGGATTTTTTTTGTTTTTTTTTTTTTTTACATAGACCAAAATGTGGTGGTTTAAAATCTGTTCAAGGAAATGTCCCAGCTATTTTTTTTTTAATTTAATCCACCATGGTCCTAAATTATTCACATTACTTTGTATTTCTAAATCAATTGTAGAATTGGTTTGATAATCTCCAAAATACATTAAGCATAGTGATTACTAATATAGTGTGTCAGTGGGATAAATTTGAAAGTAGTAAAGTTTGGAAATATTGAGGGTTTTTTTGTTATTTTTGGAAACGTCAATTTTTTCTAATAAGTGGACATAGTATGTCCCTCCAAAGATATCCTATCTAACAGTGTGGTAGTGACCACTATTGCAGTATGGGCAGTATTGTTATCGACCTTATTCAGGCAGACACTGGGTGATTATCACTTAGAAATGTGGTTCAGGATAACTCAAGTGTTAGGACTTTGATTATCTGATTTCTACATTTCCTTGTAACTCTAGGATTTTGTTTTGATTGTGGACGTTTGTATCTAGCCTAACATTGTTTTCTGGGGAAAAAACACCTGCATAGTGCAGTGGTTAAAAGCACCAACTTTATGGTAAAACCAACAGACCTGGGATCTGATCCTTGCTGCCAGCTGGACGACCATAAGGCACTTATTCAGCTTTCTCACAGACAGTTTCTGTAGCTGCAGAAGAACCAAATCTGGTAAGTGAGTGGTGTAGACCAAGTGCATATGTGTAAAAATATCTCATGTGTAGTGGCTGTTCAAAATGTGAATTGGGTCTGTGTCTAAAGAATTGGGAACCTGTGTCTTTCAAAGGACAGGGAGACAAATAATTGAGACATGAACGCTGGTTGGAGCTAGGAAAACAGCTGTGATCTCCAATGATTTGTTTCCATAGTGTCTATAGTGTCTATAGTGTCATTTGACCACTTTGACACGTATTTAGTTTATGACATCCAGAAACAAATGTCTTTGTGACAGATGTATGACAGTTACAACACTTTGACAATTGTATGGATGAGGGGTTTATGATTCATTGCTTTCTTTCAGAGATAATTCCATAATCTATCATTAGATCAATCGCTCTTTACAGATGCTAGAAGTGATTAAACATCCAACTAAACACTATAAACATGATTTCAATTTCCTGCAAATCTGCTTTCTATCACATAATCTCTCAGTTCATATTTATCACTCTCTGTCAGGCCAAATTCATCTGACCAGTAAAGGTTTTCTTGCACATTTGTGTGGCATGATGGTACCCATGCTTGTGGCAATAAATTAAAGCTCTGCTGATAGATGTTTCCTCTTCATGCACATATACACATGCCTTTATGCAGGCCACGTTTCCCAAGGAGTACAGTGTGAGTTTTACGTGCTGAAACTACACAAAACAAGTCTTTCTTAGCCTGGGGTTTCGATGCTTCACCGGGAATCTTTGCGGGGCCTGCTGATCAGCATGCACAACCTAGTTCCAGAGAAGTACACAGAGATCTCTAGGGATCTCACTACATCTGTAAAGGGAGAAAGGCTCCATATGTAATTCCACAGACCCATCCTCACTTGCTCTCCTAAAGAAACCTTTTGTTACTTCAGAAGTGAAAATAGATGTATGTTTCTGCTGGTGTCTAATACCTTTTGGCAGAGAATGCAGAAATGCTCAGCAGTTTACTGTAGGGGTCACATGTTATTTTGGAAAGGATAACTTTTCGGAACAACACATGCTCATACAAATACACACAGAGAGGTACGTTTGGGATCTGAGATTGGTAATGAATCCTGGAGCGATGAGAGAAATAATTGATGAAATATCAAGACAGGCAAGTAGCATTATAGATGTGAGTGCCTAAGAGTGATATGTTTATTTTATTTTTTAATGACTTATTTTAAGTTTATTTTGTTTATTTATTTTGAGAGAGACAGAGAGAGCGAACAGAGGAGGGGCAGAGATAAAGGGAGGCAGAATCCCAAGCAGGATCCACACTGTCAGAGCAGAACCCAATGTGGGGCTTGAACCCATGAACTGTGAGATCATGACTTGGGCTAAAATCAAGAGTCAGATGTTTAACTGACTGAACCACCCAGGTGCCCCTAGACTGATATGTTTAAAAGACCAGTTTCCTCTGGATTAAAGTTAGAGTGGATTTCTGTTTCTATTAGAGGCAGCTTCAGAATTTCCTGGGTAGGTCTGTTGGCACCATTTATAAGCGAGAGCCCATTTCCTTCTGGACGTGAGTTAAATCATGGTGGGAACTGCCACATTCACATGGCTCCAGTTTACAGTATGAATTCAGCAATATGAAGTAGGACACTGCTCTGGTTCCAGTTGGCATTTCACTTTCTACATGATATCATTAGATTCTATTTGGCTGCTTTTAGCTGTTTACAGCATATCTTATATCGAATTTATTGTGAATTAGGAGTTGATAGATGCAAAGCTGTATTAGAAGAATTTTCAATGTGAATTTATATGATAGGACAATTTTTTTTTTTAAAAGACTGTAAGAAACTCTTACTCTTTGAAATGCATAAGTTGTTTGCTATTTGGTCAAACAAGGAGATAAAATTTCTGTGAAGCTATATTGTAATCTGGGTGTTGCAGGTATTTAAAGTGACAAAAAATAGCTTGCAAGATATTGTTTTAAAAACTCATTGCACCCTCTTTGTCTTGAGCAGGAGTTTTGGCATTTCACTTTAAAAGCTACTGTTTGAAGATTGATGTATTTATGACTTGAGAGAATTTAAAAATATAATTGCATTTAGATTTCTGAAGTCTTAGAACTTCTAAAGACAAGACACAATCATTGGGCTATGTAATTTTAGAGTCATAGGTAGTATTTATGACATTTTTATGGGCCTATGCCTTATTTGCTTTATATTTCTTTGAGTAAGAAGTTAAACTTATTTTCATATTTACCATAAAATAAAGCAAAATTAATAATAATTAGCATCAGGGCACCTGGCTTGCTTAGTCCATAGAGCATGTGACTCTTCATCTCTGAGTCATAAGTTTGAGGCCCACATTGGGCACAGAGTTTACTTTAGAAAAAAAATAATAACAGGGGCACCTGGGTGGCTCAGTTCGTTAGGCAACCGACTTTGGCTCAGGTCATGATCTCACAGTTTGTGAGTTTAAGCCTCGCGTTGGACTCTGTGCTGACAGCTCAGAGCCTGGAACCTACTTCAGATTCTGTGTCTCCCCCTCTCTCTACCCCTCCCCTGCTCACACTCTGTGTCTCTCTGTCTCTTAATAATAAATAAACGTTAAAAAAAAATTAAAAAATAGTAATAACAATGAATATCACCCTGGGGCATCCTTGTATTTCCCAAATTTATTGGTGTGAGCACTATCCCCCGAAAAGAAAAAGCTTATACTATATATTTGGAAAAACACAATGATGGGTCTTAACAATTTTAATCAGAATTTTTATGATGTGAACGACCTATAATATTTCCACTTTCATGAAAGATTTCTTTTACAGGTCATAATCCCTGGTTTTTTGTTTGTTTGTTTGTTTTTAAGTTTATTTATTTTGAGATAGAAAGCAAGCAGGGGAGGGGCAGAGATAGAGAGAAAGAGGGAGAAAGAGAATCCCAAGCAGGCTCCACACTGTCATTGTAGAGCCCAGTGTGGGACTTGAATTCACAAACCGTAAGATAGTGACCTGAACCATAATCTAGAGACAGTTGCTTAACCCACTGAGCCACCCAGGCACCTCACAATCCCTGCTTCTATTCACTGTACCTATAATCCTATGATTTATTTATTTACTTAGAGCCTTGCAAAGTAATTAGGCTTTCAAGAATAACCTATTCCACTTTGTTGAGGATCAGTGTCATACCTTATATCCAAACCTTTTAATCAATATTTTCATAAACGATAATGTTTAGCTACCTTAAGAGAGGAACAACATAAAGTGGAAACATCCTTGAGCTGGGCAGGAGACTTCACACTTGTCAGTAGTTAACACAGAGCACTCTGGGCGTTTGTAATCACTGGGTCTGTATCTGTCTTGCCACTTGAGAGGTTCTCAACCTTGAATGCTCATTGGAATGATTTCATATCTTTAACAAAACAATACTGATGCCTGGGTGGTACTCTAGAAATTCTTATTTAGTTAATCCTAGAGTGGGGTCTGGAGATCAAGGTTTTTAAAATCCAGTAACCTAGAATACTCTAACATGACCCAGGAAAACCATGCACTTGACTGCAAGGTTAGTGACAGGAGGACCTTCTCTTCCATGAATAACTCAATGTCTGGTACAGAGTAGAGTCTAAATATTGAACGATGGATGGATGGATGGATGGATGGATGGATGGATGAATGAATAGATGGATGGATGGGTGGGTGGGTGGTTTGGGGCAACTTAACTTATCTTTGTGAATCTTGGGTATATAGATCTTTTAGTATGTATATCAAATAGGTTGACCTAAAAATCTCTTCCTTTCACTCAGGTGAATTATCTGAGAGACTGTAGTAAGGTGCCTATCTAGTCATTATCTTCTAATTTAAAAGGATCTTAAAGGTTGCAACTGGGATTCTCAATGTATCCAATAAAGCCTGTAATAAGTTTAATAGGTTTTGCTAAATTAAATTATGTATTTTATCAACTCCCCTGTAAGAACTTTTATTTTTTATTCTTTTAAATGAACCATGGATTAACATGGTATATCCTAAAATACCTGTTTTTTCCTTGGAAAACAACATGAAGTTTATATTTTTCATCTGTAAAAATTATTCTTTTAGTTTCTGATAAATCCAGAAATCTGTGGAAGATGTCTTCAGCTATCCAAAATACTCAGTGATTTGTTTTAAGAAACATTCATTTTAACTAATCCTTCGCCATTGTCACCATTGAGCAGTTGGCAGTCTTAAGAGTCACAGAAACATTCAAACTTTATATTTAATGAGCTCTGTTTGGAAATTCATGTGTATGGTCCACATTAGTGATTATATTATAACAATGAAAGTCAAAACAGTTTGCTTTGCTGAAAGAGTATTGGACAAAGCTCAGTTTTAAGTTCATTGCTACGTGGGGTTTCATTCAAGTCTTGTTTTCTTTTGAAAGTCATCCTTCAAAATGCCTCGATTTTGTGATGGAATTTCGGAAGAATTAAACATGATCAGGTTCAGTTGTAATTATTACTCGATCTAACCCTCATAGTTTGAAACCAGGCTGCTGGGGCTACCCTATAGTTGAATGTGTCCTACTACTAGGTTGATGTGTACTAGTTTATGATATGGGCTAGACATTTCCAATCTTTCTAGGTTCATGATGCATCCTCCGCATAGTGTCTTAGTAATAGGCCAAATGAGATCTTTAACAATTCCATTTACCAAATAGTTAGGCTCAAATAACTTTCTAAGTATTTATGTCCCAACAACTTGATAGCTAGTTGAAAAAATAACACACATAAATTAAATTAAAAGAAAAAATATTTAATTTCATTCTTAAATAACCACACTTACTGAGCAGATGTTTGTACTTGTTAGACACTACAGTTTCTCTAAAATCTTAGAATCAGATTGAATGCTGTAACCCTTATCTCCTGCTCCAAATTGATTCTCAACTGATACTTGCTTTTTTATCATATCAATCATTAAAAACCCAGCTTCACAAAGATAGGACATCATCAAAAGGAATGAAACAAAGTTTAATGTTGAGATTGTGAACTACCACCAGCTAATAGTTTGTACGGTATTTTATATTTTTCTATTAATACTTTATTTCCCTTGAAATTTTAAAATAATTATGACACTTCTATAAGTTTACTGTAATGCCCTGGGTTGCTTCCATGGAAAGTGGAAAGTTTGGGAACAGTGGAGCTAAACTGTTTTTATTTTCCTTTTTTTAGAAAACTAGTTTCTCAGTTAGCCATACTTTATTCTGGAGCTAACTATGCCAAATGTTGGGCAATGCAATCTAAGGCAATATGGATTGCAAACTTAATTTGCTAAATCCTTGAGTTTTTATTAGCTGAAATCATTAAAATAGTATCTTCCTTTTTGAGAACAGATATTGGTGCCACTTACTCATTTATAGATTTTTTAATTAAATGGCTCTTTTTCCTACCCTGAGAATAAAGCTCAAACAAATTTCAAGCCAACAAATTTCATTGAATGCAAAAAAGCGAAGAAAGAATAAAAATAATCTCTAATCCCACCATTTGGAAATAAATAGCATCAATATTTGTATGTATTTATATCCAGACACTTTTTTTTCTTAATTATAGATGAATAGACAGGTACATTTTTATTAACATTTTATAAAAGTAGTTTTATACCATTTTATAGTCTATTGTACTTTATTCACTTAGTCATATAAACCGTATATGTTAGATATGTTTCCAAGTATGTATATGTGAATGTGTGTAGACATATATATGTATATGTAGGGATATATATGTAATGTGTATATGTATGTTTATATCCAATATACATAATATACATATTAATATACATATATATCCAATATGCATATATATATTCATCCTAATCTATATATTTATACACATAGATATATTTAGACATAGATGTGTGCATTCGTACATATATATACACATTAAAAACTTTCGTGGCTACATGGTGTTCCACTTTTTGGTTGTATGTTGTACTACATTTTATTTAACCAATTTCAGTTGGTGGATATTTGGGTTATTTTGAGTTTTTCCTATTGCATACACTATGTAATAAAAGTGATAATCAGGCAGTTGTCTGATTATTTTCTTGGGAAGCATTCCTAAAGTCAAATTACCTTAAAGGATACATATATTAGAAAACTCTTTATATATTGCTAATTTTCTCTCAGAAAAGTTGTATAAATTTGGTTAGAAGGTGGCCCCAATATTTATTAATAATTCACTTTCTCCTCACTTGTTTGAATTATTACTTTTACTATATAATGAATTGTTAATGGCCATTGAGTTCAGTCTCTAAATTTTGTATTCTTTTCCATGAATCTCTTTGTCTGTAGTGGCTTCATTGCATAGTTATTTAATTATATTTCTTTATGCCTGATTTCAGTATACAATAATGTAGTTCCAAATACTCCTCCAACATATTTCATTGATATGTTCTAGACTAATCTTATCTATTGCTGTGTATTTGATTTGTATAGATACCTTCCTTATCACCTTCACCCCTCATTAAAATGCCTTTAGGATTTTAGTTGCAATTGAATACCATTTATGGGTTAATTTTGGAAGAGATATCTGTACAATATTGTTGTTTTATAGAGTTATAGTTTCTGTCTACTTATTTCCTTTGATATTCCTTATGCATTTAAAAATTTTATTTATCCTATGTATTTCTTAAGCTTAATGGAATTTTTTATATTTTTGTTTTTATTATAAATATAATTTTCCAAATATATTTTCTTAAGAATATGTATTTGGTTATAATTTATATGGACAAAATTGTTTGAAAAAATTCACACAAGTTATCTTGCTAAACTTATGTTTCATTATTTGTGTCTTTTGTTTACTCTTATAATGCATGCAAAAGAATAAAACTAATACTAATACAACTGATTTCTTATCTTAATTTGGAATATATCTGGTGTTTTATCATTAAAAAATTTTTCCAGGTAGTTTCATATAAATACTTTTTCAATTTAATTAAAGTTTCTTCTATATTGTTATTAATGTTTTTATATGTTATTATTTTTATGAAAAAATATTATGAAAGAGCCTTTTCAAGTGTTTTAGGAATATCAATACAGATCATATTTTCTCCTTTGCCTTTTTAATATGAAGAGTTACTAATGTAACAGATATGTAAAGAGGAACTGTCTTTACTTTACTAGGATTAATCCTTTTAATTAATGTGTTATTCTTTTAATATAATCCTGGAATGTACTCATTAATTTTCAGTTAAGACTTTTTGCATATATAATCCTAGTGAGAGTAGTCTTTTCTTCCCTTTGTGTTTTCTCATGGTCAGATTTTAGGGTTTTTATGTTACCTTTTTAAAGCGAATTAGGAAAGTCTATATCACCTTATGTTAGTGCAAGAATCGGCATATTATGATGCGCAGTCTACCACCTGCCCACCACCTGTTTTTATAAATAAAGCTGTATTGAAACACAGTCATGCCCACTGGAGTACATGCTGTCTGTGTCTGCTTTCATCCTATGGCTGCAGAGTTGAGTAATTGCAAGAGACTTGATGACTCTCATAGCCACTATATTTTTATTGTCTGACCTTTTACGGAAAAAGTATTCTCCCTCTGCTCTAAGATAAAGTTGCCTAGGACTTCTCCATCCTTCGAAAGTTTTACAGAACTCGTCTGAAAAATTAACTGGGCCTTTACCAGTTATCCTCTTATGAGAGGATAGATTTTTGAATAATCTTTCTTTTTTTGTAATGCTTATTTCATTAGTGTTTTAACTGAAACTTCCTGATATTTTATGATTTAAATTGTTCATGACCAACATAATTTTCCAGGTTTTGATATTAATTAGTAAATATTGAATGTTTTCTTATATAGTTTCAAATTTTCTATTTTTATATTTTGCTTCTTCCTTTTTGAATAAGTGTTTAAATAGCCTGTTTTTATTCTTTTTTTAATGTTTTTTATTTATTTTTGAGAGAGAGACAGAGTGAGTGGGAGAGGGGCAGAGAGAGAGAGGGAGACACAAAATCTGAAGCAGGCTCCAGGCTCTGAGCTGTCAGCACAGAGCCTAACGCGGGGCTCAAACTCAAGCCATGAGATCATGACCTGAGCTGAAGTCAGATGTTCAACCGACTGAGCCACCCAGGCACCCCAGACTGTTTTTTATTCTTTATCAGTATTATGAAGTTGTCTATTTTGTAGTTCTCTTAAGGAACCAATTATTGGTATTTATCAAGACTACCTTTGTCTATTGTATCTGATTTAATTTATTTGTATAATTATTATCTTTGTTAATTCCTTCTTCCATACATTTTTTGTAATTTATTTTTTTATGAATTTACATCCAAGTTAGTTAGCATTATAGTGCAACGATGATTTCAGGGGTAGATTCCTTAATGCCACTTACCCATTTAGCCCATCCCCCCTCCCACAACCCCTCCAGTAACAAACTCTGTCCTCCTTATGTTCATCTGTTTTGTATCTTAAAGTCCTCATATGAGTGAAGTCGTATGATAGTTTTCTTTCTCTGACTAATTTCCCTTAGCAAAATACCCTCTAGTTCCATCCATGCAGTTGTGAATGGCAAGATTTCATTCTTTTTGATTGCCAAATAATACTCCATTGTATATATATGTACCATATCTTCTTTATCCATTCATCCATCGATGGACATTTGGTCTTTTTCCATACTTTGGCTATTGTGGATAGTGCTGCTGTAAACATGGGGGTGCATGTGTCCCTTTGAAACAGCATACCTATATACCTTGGATAAATACCTAGTAGTTCAGTTGCTGGGTTGTAGGGTAGTTCTATTTTTAATTTTTTTGAGGAACCTCCATACTGTTTTCCAGAGTAGCTGCACAAGTTTGCATATATTGTAAAGTATTTAATTGTCATTTTTAAATTTCTTAATTATAACAAATTCTTAATTGAGGTATTAAAATTTTTCTCATTTAAATATAAATGCATTCAGAGACACCTGGGTAGCTCAATTGGTTAAGCAGCCAACTCTTGATTTTTTGCAAAGGTCATGAGCTCAGTGTTGTGGGATCCAGCCCCACATTGGGCTCTGCACCAAGCATGGAACCTGCTTAGGATTCTCTCTCTCCCTCTCCCTCTGCCTCCCTGCTTCACCTCTCACTCACTCATGTGCACACACTCTCTATAAATAAATAAGTAAAATACATTTGAGGTTATATGTTTTTTCTTTGATACCATTTTGACCAAATACCATTTTAATTTTGGTTGATTTTTTTTTAAAGAATTCTAAATTTTTATTTTGATATAATTATCCAGATGAGAATTAATTAATAATTTTAAGGTATTACTAATAATTTGTTATTTTTTACTATTAATATTAATGGTAAATTTTATTTAATAGAATGACTGATTTTTGACACCTAATGTAATTATTTTGCAAATATGCTATTTATGTATGGAAAAGAGTATATGATCATTATTTATGCAGTTCAGTTTCAATATATAGTACTGAATCAAGATACTGTTTTTCCCTATTTATGTTTTGAATAATTGATCTGTTTGACTTAGAACAGTATGTTAATCCCCCCCAAATTTTTGATTTTGTGTTTTTCTAAATAGCTTCTAAATAGCTTTTAATTTTTGTATATGTTCTTCTAAATAGCTTTAATTTTTTTATATGTTCCTGCCATGTGCATAAAGGTCCATGTTTAGATCTGAATTCTGGTTTATAGGTTTTAACAGTAGACTATAAAAATCTTAGTTGTGAGTTTTGTTTTCTGATATTAATATTTTTACTTTCCATTTGCCTAATAAATACTTTTCCACAAATTTCTTGTTATCCTTTTCAAGATATTATTTTATTTTAGGTATGATGCTAGTTAATATCAAATAGGTAAAATTTTCTTTTGATCATAAACTAAACTCATTTGTCTTTTAAAAGGAAAGTTTAAACCAGTCACCTATATTGTGATAATTGATGTTTTGATCTCCTTCCTCTTGTCTTATTTTATCTTATCTGTTGTAATGACTTCTTAGGATTTTTTTTTGTATCCTAACCTTTTCTGTAATGGTCAAGTGTTCTCATCTTCCATGGCCTGCAACTAGTATCCTCCCACAGGAGGATAGGAGAGATTTCACATTCTAATAACTTTCTATATACCCTTAACTGTGGGAGATTTAAATATATATTTGCATATCTTTACCAATTTCAAGAATGAAACTGTATGAATGGATTCTTTTTTGGGTAAGATAAATACTTTGGCAAGTCAGTACATTCTCATCTTCAATGTTTTGTGGAAATAATCTGAAAGTATTGCTTTGTTTTTTTTACATTAAATAGCTACTTCAGGGATTATGTCTTCATATGTATTTTCAGATCAAACCCTAGATTAACACTTGAGTGTATAGGCTTCATGGATTTAATTGATATTTATTGATTACTTTCCATGTACCATGTTGTAAGAATTTTTTAAAAATTTTTTAATGTTCATTAATTTTTGAGAGAGAGACACAGTGCAAGCAGGGGAGGGGCAGGGAGAGAGGGAGACAGAGGATCCAGACCAGGCTCCAGGCTCCTAGCTGCCAGCACAGAGCCCGACCGAGGTGGGGCTCAAACCCACAAACAGTGAGTTCACAACCTGAGTCAAAATCCAACGCTCAACCAACTGAGCCATCCAGGTGCCCCCATGTTGTAAGATTTTAGTTACCATTGTTTTCCCATCATTCTACATATTTTCCCTTTCTTGACTCTTGACCCTTTGCTCTCACTGACTGATTGGAATACCTTTTCAGATGGATGTTATTTATTATTTCATCAGAAGGACACAAAAATTGTACTTGGTCTGTATACACATATACATACAAAATATATAGAGAGAGTAATATATATATAATATATAATATGTAATATATATAATATGTAATATGCAATATATGTATATATAATATATAATATGTAATATATGTATATATATATATATATTTTTTTTTTTTCCCCCTCTCTGGGTGCCTATAGGTTTTTGTTTTTTTTTTTTCCTATATGCTTTGAATTTGCAACTTCACCATATGCAGGTAAAAGTCTTTTTGCATTGATTTTTACCAGGTTCTTCATGACCTTTTAACTTTTTCCCCAATTCAGAGATAGTGTTCCCATCTTTTAATTTTATGTTCCAAGTATATTGGAGCTCTTGATATAGTTTCCATGTATATGATTGTATTTTCTCATAATTTCTATCTCTTAATCTAGCTTCCAAGTTTTTGCTTTCTGTTGATCCTTGATCTCATATCCTAATTCACTAATTATATACTTTGGAAACTACAAATCTGTCAGTAACTAGTACTGTGGTCTCTTTGTAAATATATGGAACATGCTTTCACTGCTATCACTGTTTTTAGAGTTCTCCTAGTTAGTCATAGCTTGTTATTGACTGTGTTTTTCTACTTTTAGGTTTTACTATTTAGAGTGTTTATAAAGTTCTCTCCTGCTTTATAATACCTCTGTTTCACTGGGCAACATTTCTTCTTAGTGCTCATATGATCTCTTTTGAACTATTGAGACTTTTCATTTTCTCTGTTTATTTTTCTGTCTTAGCCTTTTAGAAGAGATCTAGGTTGTTCTTCAGCTATGAAGTGGAATCTGTGAAGAATTAAGGTCACTGTTTCTGTCATTTTGTTGTTATTGTTACAAATAAATGTAGACACTTAATGTTTCAAACTTTCCTTGACAAGCCAAGGGGATAGTAATTTACAGAGCTAGGGACAGGGCTACAGGCAGGGAGAACACATTAGTGGATACAGGTGAATCAGTTTTGTTCTGGAAAGTTTTCCTTTGAAATTTTGATAAATCTGAAAATTTCATCCTTGGTTGCCATAAGAACAATTGAACCAGAAATGCTTACTCCTCCTTGATGCCCGACGGAGACATTTCATTTATAATGTTTCCTGGTTCGCTTACCAGGCAATTCTTACAACCTGTAGACTGAGTGGGTTGTGAACATGTCTGATTCCCAGCCCCCACAGATAAGGACAGCTTTGTGAAACTCTGTGTGTATTTTACAGAACCATTGGGAAGCTACCACCATCTGTTTCTCACTTGCACCATTTCTTAGCTAAGGCCTTAAGGATTAAAGTCTGTAAGTAAGAACCTTAACCAGTTTTCAGAAAGAATATGGACTTTTTTCTATTATGTTGATTAAGTCATTATAATGAGAAACTCAACAGTACTTAAGATGCCCTAAATCTCAAAGTTGAATTGAAATTCTTTTGTCAGTCCCAAGTGCTTTTATCACCATGCTTATAAATAGGTTACCTATACAGGCCAAGTTGTGCTCAGCTTTGTTAATTTGCCAGAACTCTCCAAGCTTTTACCTCAACATTCTTCTCAGTCCTACTTATTGTACTATTTCCATTACAAAATAAGCAGGGCCAGAGCCCTTCAGACCAAGAAATGGAAGAGATGTGCAATTGTGTGTGTGTGCGTGTGTATGCGTGTGTGTGTTCTATCAATAGTATTTGCTGTTGGCAATTTATTTATAGACAATAGGTAAAATAAAAATTTAACTGGTAATTATCTCATTATAAACCTTCATCCCATGGCTTACCCTGACTATCCTGAATGATATTCTGGATTTCCAATCAGATAATCCTTATCTGTTTGACATCATGCTTAACTGTGTCCTAAGTTTTCTGTGGGAAACACTGATGAAAGATGATTGTCATATGGTTTGTAAAGTGACCATATGGAAATTCTGTGTTATGATTAGAGCAGATCTTTAAGTCCACTTTGCAATCCCTTGGAAATCATTGTCCATCCAGCAGAAGCTTTTTGCTGCCATCAAAAATCTCCTAATAAAACCCTTACCTAAAACAAATGGAAAACTTTGATCATCAGGAGCACCAAGACCAATTCTAGCTGTTTTGTCTGTAGGTTTCGTTTAAATGAATAGAAACGGCTCACTCACTGAGGGTCATTTTTCTGGCCATCCCATTTCCTAAAGGAGAAAAAAAAAGGTATGTTTTAACCTTGTAGAGTCTTTTGCAAACAATATTTAATTATTTTTAAACTACATTTGTGAGTTTTTTTTTTTTTTATTCAGACAACCTCCTCTAGGATATGCTTTAATTAGTAACATTTCTCTCCACATATATGGTGCTTATCTGAGGTTATTTTCTGATGGAAAAACCTCTTTGATATTCCAGAATTGAACTCTTAACATTCTACATGAGAAGTCAAGCGGGGTGGGGGACGGATATTCACCGAAGGCCTAAAGCTTAAAAAGCAGCCAGGAAGAGACCTGCCAGCAGGTTTTAAGTCCCAGCAGCACCGAATGGTGGTGCATTGCTGGGGCCAGAATTGCACGTCTGGTCAGGATGGGCATGGGAGGTTGTGGGGATGAAGTTTCTGAGGTCGCTAAACTGGCTATGTAGTATTTGAGACACCTTTCAGTGGAAATATTTATTTGACAATGGCAATATAAACATAAAAAATAAAAGACAAGCAAAGATATGGATTCAAAGACAAGGTTAAACAACACCAGAGGAGGAGAGCACAGACAGACAACTACAGAGAGCCATCATTTTTGTTGCAGATTTTTCTTTGTACTTCCTTGAAGTCCAGAAACGGGAGACTAGTCATTTCTAGTGTCAGCATTTTTCAGAGAGAAGGGTGTTAACATACAATATCTCAGAAGAAGGAGAGTCTTTCCTGACCATCAGTTTTAAAAAAACAATTTTCTTTCCTTTTGGGGGAGTTGGAAATATGTCATACAGGAGGTTTGTACTTCCGGGCAACTTGTTTACTTACTCTCCCCCATGATGAAGACAGGTTGGTAATGTGTGATTCGTCACAGTGAGGATCTGAGGTTGGAAGAAACTTAGACATGTTATTCCATTGTGGGTATATGGGCAAGTTCTACCATTTACAATAATGGGATACTAAGGTTAACTTGTTTCTGTGAACATTATGGTAGACTGGTAAAAGCTAAGGATTCGTAGTTTGGAAACCAGTCCTGGGATATTTGCCCACTAAGTGTGAGACTTAAGGGAAGCAACACAAACTATAAAATACACATGATGATCAATTATGATTGAATTTTGGAAAAGATAATGTGAAGTAGAAAGCATTATACACCTTATAATTATGATCCTTTTAGGGATAGACTATTCTTTTCAGGAAACAGCAATTACTCTATAATTCCTGTCTTTTCTGAATATATTTACTACAAACATCATCTTTTGGTTTGGTTGTATTTTTCTCCAGTTGTTTTGTTAACTTCTTTCCATGGAGAAATGAGTCCTCATCACTATGAAATGGGTCTTTTCTTGGCTAGTGTTCAGTCTGCACTGTGTTTTAGATGTCACCATTACAGAGTTGTGTTTCACAAAACAATATCGCAACAATAAAGAGTTGATTTAAGTGAGTCTAAGTAACAAAATATAGCAGTAACACATGACTGAAATGACTAGTAACGTATTTAGTAGTGAAATGAGACTGAACAAATAAGTAATATATGAGATAGAACTAAATCTCTATCCACAGTCTGTTATTAGAATGTCAAAACACCTTTTTCTAGTTACCTCTGTTGTCAGCATATTTTTTAAAAAACAGAGTTACAACTTTTAGATTTCTTATATGTGATAGAGACAGATTTTTAAATGGCCCAGGTATATATATTCTTTTCACTGAAGATTTGTCTCAGCTGAAAACTTCTTTTATATCTACTTATGTAAACTTTCTTTGTTCATTACACAACTAGATAACAGTATGTAATGAGAAATTAGTCCTTACTGTCCTTAGTTTTTTGTTTCATGATGTATTTTCCTTTATGGACTCATTAGGTTGTTTTATTGCTATGCATAATATTTGCCCTTTAAAGAGAATGGGAAAAGGTTGCATTGTGCTCTTGAACTTATTGCTAGATTTTCTAAGAAAATAATGGCATGAAGGAATGATTCTGTTACTAAAATATCCTTGTGATTACTTCATTTATTACTGTGCTGAGTGACCTAATAACATTTTTTTTTATTAAAACCTCACTATTTTACATATTTTCTGTAATGAACATCAGAAACCCATGCCTCTTCTTCATGCTCTGAAGACAGGTTGTATATTCTTTAGAGTATTTTTTTTTTCTTTAAATTGTTTTGCACTGTTTAGAAATTAGCCAAACTCTTCCCAGTTACATCCACTACTTGAGTTTAAATAAGCCAATAGAGGGAAGCTCTTTACTAGGTCACTTTTGTTCAGAAAGTTTGTCAAGAATATGGCAAAAGAAAAAAAAAAGATGTCTCTTGCTTATAGATACCTTCTTTCCTCTCATAGAATTCCAAAATAAGCATTGTTCTATTTCTTTCGGTGTGATATATGTTAGAATAATACTGTTATGACTTCGGATCAATTTTAGTATATTTATAAATGCTTTATACTTCATTCAGAGGGTGTATGATGCATTTTTCAAGTATTGTGCATTTCATAAAGAGTTATGTCCTGCTGAGCTATTTCCTGTTTTAGTAAAATAACATTAGCTACTACTGAGGACTTATGTTTTTAATGTTTATTCATTTTTATTTATTTATTTATTATTTTTTTAATATGAAATTTATTGTCAAATTGGTTTCCATACAACACCCAGTGCTCATCCCAACAGGTGCCCTCCTCAATACCCATCACCCACCCTCCCCTCCACTGCTAGGAATTTACCCGAGGGATACAGGGATGCTGATGCATAGGGGCACTTGTACCCCAATGTTTATAGCAGCACTTTCAATAACGGCCAAATTATGGAAAGAGCCTAAGTGTCCATCAACTGATGAATGGATAAAGAAATTGTGGTTTATATACACAATGGAATACTACATGGCAATGAGAAAGAATGAAATATGGCCTTTTGTAGCAACGTGGATGGAACTGGAGAGTATTATGCTAAGTGAAATAAGTCATAAAGAGAAAGACAGATACCATACGTTTTCAGTCTTATGTGGATCCTGAGAAACGTAACAGAAGACCATGGGGGAGGGGAAGGGGAAAAAAAAGTTAGAGAGGGAGGGAGGCAAACCATAAGAGACTCTTAAAAACTGAGAACAAACTGAGGGTTGGTATCCAGCCCTCAGTTGGAACCCTTTATAGTTCTTCTATAAAGAACTCACCAAAGACATCCAGATGGCCAACAGGCACATGAAAAGATGCTCAACGTCGCTCCTCGTCAGGGAAATACAAATCAAAACCACACTCAGATACCATCTCACACCAGTCAGAGTGGCTAAAATGAACAAATCAGAAGACTATAGATGCTGGAGAGGATGTGGAGAAATGGGAACCCTCTTGCACTGTTGGTGGGAATGCAAACTGGTGCAGCCACTCTGGAAAACAGTGTGGAGGTTCCTCAAAAAATTAAAAATAGATCTACCCTATGACCCAGAAATAACGTTTATTCATTTTTGAGAGACAGAGAGAGACGGCATGAGCGGGGAAGGGGCAGAGAGAGGGAGACACAGAATCTAAAACAGGCTCCAGGCTCCGAGCTGTTAGCACAGAGCCCGACGCGGGGCTTGAACTCACAAACTGCAAGATCCTGACCTGAGCTGAAGTCGGATGCTCAACCAACTGAGCCACCCAGGCGCCCCAGCTGAGGACTTATTATATGCCTCACATTGTGCTCGAGAGCTTTCCATAACTTATCTCATTGAATCCTTACATTAACGTTATGAGTTAGAAATTATCACCTTACATCTATAAGGAAACTGAGACTGACGTTAATTGCATTACTTCCTTCTTGTCACAGAGCAAGGGTCAGAATTCAACCTTAGGTGTAGCTGATAACAGAATCTGTGCTCTTCACTAGCAGTTTGTTTTGCCTGATGGTGAATCAACAGTGTGTCTATACCATTTCCCTGTTTTACTGAGCTGCAGAGGTAAGGCCAAGTCTTCTATGAAGCAGACTACATCTAGGAGGGAGGCTGACCAAGAGTAAGGGACAAGGCTTTGGGAGGCCATCCAAGGCCAGGTAGGGCCTGTAGGTACCTGTGGCTGAACAGGCTACAGGCAGAGAGGGCAGAGCTCCGGTGCAGTGGCCCCAATCAACAGAGTTATGCAGTACCTTTCATTGCCGTGAACGGAGCTCCCTGCTTCTGACAAATAGGGAGATGAGTTCTTGCACTAGATTCTCACATGAGAACATTCTCACAATGTTCTAACCATTGCCTGGAAACAATAAATATTGTTCACTACATTTTCCAGGTACTTGCAGATTTTATTATAGTAAATAAAATAGAAATTTATTTTAAGGCTTTGTTGAATTGAGTCTTGTCTTTAAATATTTCTTCAGTTGGTAAATGCTAATATCACTAGTTAACAGATGTAATTAAATTTAGGTTCAGAAATGTGTTGACATTAAAATGTGTTCTCACACTTAAAAATGTTTGCAGCCACAGCACTATTGAACTTATGCAGTCCTGAACATTTAATGAGAACTTACTATTTTGCCAGCCATTCAGGTTAACCCTTTATTTTTTTTAAGTTTATTTATTTATTTTGAGTGAGGAGGGTCAGAGAGAGAGAGAGAGAGAGAGAGTCCTCAGCACACTCTGCACTTATAATAATCTAGGTGATAAATTCTATCATTATCCTATTTTTCAGATGTAGAAATTGAACATCAATTTCAAATTTCTAAATACCACCTATTATAAATACTTTTTTTAAAGATTAAGTGGATAACAAATTTAAAACCGCACAGTCTAAGTCAAAGGCAGTAAAAGTTAACTGATTATTATTATTAGTTGTAATAATGGTAGTGGAAGACAAATCATTATTTTATTGGTAAAATTTATTAGTACCTTATATCTTATCTTTTCTGAAAGGGGTGAAAAAGTTAGGAAAGGTCATAAAGGACATTTTGTTATGTCTGGTGAATAAACAAAGTCACATTACATTTTAAGAAAAAACAAAAACTTGAAAGGAGTTTTCTACTTACAGAATGTGCTTTAGGTCATTTTCCAAGATTTGGGAGACACTTGTTTACTCACATCTGCCATTGTTTTAATGTTTTTATAGTTTTGTTTGTTTGTGTGTTTGGTGGAGGGCTATCAAAAAGGTGTGGAAATTGATGGTATATAATTGAAATTCAGTACATGGAAAAGCATTTCTGCACTACTAGATTAGTCATTAAAAAACTTCTTCTGCATCAGTATTAATCCACTTCCCGTGTTTTTACTGTTTCACGGAAGGTAGATATTATAGTTACCAGCTAACACAGACATTCAAACATTTAAGAATTACCATGAATAGAGGTTGGATAGATAATCATACGGTGAACTTCAGTATTATGAAAATGAAACTTTAGTAACCACATTGAGCCACTAATAGCTACATGCAAAACTATAGTCAGTTTCAGAGTTTTTCTTGTAGTTTTAATTGTCTTCCTTCCCTAAAAAAAAAAAAGAAAGAAAGAAAGAAAAAATGTCATTCTGAATTTAGGGTGAAGGGGCCCTTTAGTTTGCAACTTCTCCAAAGAACTATCAGATTTCTGCATCATTTGTCCCACAGATCATAGGAAAATGGTTTGATTACCATTGGTGTTCAATAAAACTTTGAGGGAGAGAGAGCGGAAGAGAGAGAAAAGGATGAGTCAGGCCCCTAGTTTAATAATTCAGTAGAGTTACAAAGTGATTTGTCTTACTGTATTTTATTTTTAGCCTCAAATTTTTATTTTAATTTAGAGGGCAATTTTTCCAGCTAAATTCTAGTCTTTATTTTTGAGTATTGATTTATTTCCATTTTATAAAAGTGATACATGAGCTGTGTAGAAAATTTGTAAAATACAGAAAAGCACAAAAGACAGAAATAGCATTTTTTTCATGATTCTACTGTTACTCTATAAAGTATGAGATTGTGCTTTCAGGAATATTATCTGTATACAGGGCTATGTATTCTGTGTATAATATTTATGCTTTTAATATCCTACCTATTGTTTACAATATGAAATTATGTTATATTAATTTACATAGTATTTTAAACTATTAAAACATTTAAAGGCAATGTGCAAATTTTTAACTAAATTGAATCATATTTTATTATAGCAGAACAGTTGGCTATTTAAAGAATTACTGGTAGAATTCGTTCTGTGATTTGTGTGGCCAGCCCCAATTTTTTTTTTTTTTTGGTATTTGTAAGTGTATATATTTTTTTAAAAAAGTATACTAGTAATAAGTAAAACATTTTAAATTTATTGCTATACAGCACCAGGTTTTTTTTGGCAAAATTTGCACTGGTAATGATCAAATAGTTTTATGACAAGCATGCTTCTGAACCCAGAAATAATGCACATAAATATACCCAACTAATGTTTAACAAAAGTGGAAAATCAGTGCAACGAAAAAAGAGTCTCTTTAAGAAATGGTGCTAGAATAATTGGGGACCAGTAGCCTCCAAAATAAACTTCAAACTAAAACTTTTGCTCTGCAAATGACTTTGTTAAGGGAATAAAAGACAAATTGCTGCTTGGGAGAAAATATTTCCAAATCCTATATCCAGCAAAGACTCATAACCCTAATATATAAAGTAGTGTCTAAATTCAACAATAAAAAAAAAACTCCAATTAAAAAATGGTTAAAAGACTCAGACATTTCACTAAAAAATATATGCGAATGGTGAATAAACTCCTGAAAAGATATTCAACCTGATTAGCTATTAGAGAAATACCAACTAAAACCACAGTATGATACCATTACACATATACAGGAATAACAAAAGTAGAAGACAATACCAAATGTTGTCAAGAATGTGAAAATATATATCTCTCTTTTTTGTTGTTATTTTTTAACTTGTTTTATTTTTTGTTTTTTAAATTTACATCCAAATTAGTTAGCATATAGTGCAACAATGATTTCAGGATGAAAATATAAATCTCTCATATATATTGCTGGCAAATGGTAAAGCCACTCTGGAAATCAGTTTAGCAGTTTCTTAAAAAAAAAAAAAGTAAATAAATGTATAATTGCCACAGCCAACAATTATGCTCCTGGGAACTTATTTATGAAGAAGAAAACATGAAAACTTATATAAGAATGTCCATAGCAGTTTTACTGATGATAGCCAAAATCTGGAAACAACTCAAATATCCTTCAATGGATGAATAGGTAAACTGTGGTACATCCATGCCAATACTATTCAGCAATAAAAGGGAACAAACTTCTGATACATGTAACAATTTAAGACGGATCTTAAGGGTATTATACTGGGGGTGGGAAAGCCAGTATCAAAAATTGCATATTGCATGATCTCTAAAGTGGCACGATTACAGAGATAGAGGTGATGTGTGGGATTGTCAGAATAATGGGGAAAGGGAGGAAGGCAGGACTAGACAAGGCAACATGTAGTTTCCATGGGTGGTAGAATAGGCCTTTGTATTGATGGCAGTGGTCGTTATAGGAATCTGTACATGTGGAAAAAATCTCATAGAATTACACAGATGTTTTACAAAATGAATGAAGGGAAAAAGTCAACTGTGTCTTTTCTGTGGGTCAACACTTTTCATTTAAAATTTTTTGTTTTGTTTTTTTTTTTGTTTGGTATTTTTTATATTTTTCAGCTTGTTAACTATTAGTGTGTATGGTTTCTAAAATCTAAAAAAGTTGTTTAATGAATTTTTTTAAGAGAAAATAGAACATGTTTCTCAAACTGGGCAAAGATTACAGTTAAGGAAGCCCCATAGCCAGGTGCCCAACATTTCACTAATCCACAGGATAAGTACATTCTCCTGGAACATCAGTTTTCCTTGAAAATTGGGAGTGGAAGGTGTACAGAAGGAACTATTTTCACATTATACAAGCATGAATATCTTGTGTAATAGAATGTGAAATTCATGTATATTTTTGACACATCACAGATGATTGCAAAATGTCTTGGTTGAAGTAAATGCCTTAGGGCTACATATTTGAGCACTTCTCTCTGTGTTCATTCTTCTCGTAGATAAGAAAAAAGCACTCTTCTGCACGTAGTATATGCATGGAATTTAACAATGCCTTAAATGCTAAGACTTTTGTGGTTTCTATCCATTATTTGGTGGGTATTCGGAATGTGACACCAGCACCCCTCCTAGACCCAGCATTATCTGCTAGCCTCAGAAGTCCTAGAGAGGGTAGATCAGAGATGGTGGGTCGCTAGAGAATGAGGAAGATGATAAAAATAATAATAACTGAATGATTTTAGCAGAAATGAAGTTAATTTCACCAGCATGGATAGGCAAGAAACATCACATATCTTTATTATCTCTATACTAACTTCCATTCCTGGTCTTTATCTCACTGGTTTGGCAGGGAATTTTGGCTCAGTCGTTCCTAGGCTTTTCCAACCAACCTTGCATCACCCTTGCCCTGTCTTTGTGCCTGAATTCTGGTGTTTTAAATAGTGCCAAGGCCTTAGGAGGCCTCTTTCATAGCTCTCTAGATACTGTCATGGTGCCCACTGTCCTAACCTCAGGATTCTTTCAGGTTCATGGCCATAGTGCTCCAGTGTTTACCTTGGACATGAGAGGAACAAGCTTAGCTCCTTGGGGCACTTTAATCCATACCTTTTGTGGTTCACCAAGTCTTCATGCTTCTATACAGCAAGGCGCAGATATTTCACAGATAATTCCCATCCAACTACTCTACTTCTCAACCCCACCAGAAACCTATTCTGTAAGGATAACACTCATTTAAAATGTACTATATGTATATAGTAACTCATTTATCCTTACAAAAACTCTGGGTGGTAGATACTATTATTATCCCACTTGTAGATGAGAAAGCAGGCACAGAGTTCAAGTATATAATTCCAGAAAATAAACATGTATCATTTCATTGAACTGTATTTTGTGGATATTTTCCAATTAAATTCGTTAATTACTCTCCAATTGAAAGGATGTACATTATAATTGGTTGAATAGTATTTATTTTATAGTTGGTTTAGCTTGCTAATTCGCCATCAAAAGAAATAGAAACATAGGTTATGAAAATAGAGGTTGTTCACTCATACTATCTTTTTTTTGCTTATTTTCCTAAAAAGATTGGAAGCTCTCAGGTGATTCTCTTTCTTATATTCACTGAATTTCCTGCAATACTTAATATATACACATCCATAATATCCACCTGGCAGAACAGTGACTTTGTGTTCAAGCAAACCTTCCAGGCAGAAGCAGTTCCTGCTTTTGCAAAGAAGCAAATCCAGCAGCACAAGGGGAAGCCTATAATCATATCTTCACATCTTCAAATATGAAATATAAATCAACATTAGATAAATTCTTGATAATTTTGCTAATGTTACTGTGCTCCAAATTGATGGTTCCTTTACTTTTGTGAAACAGTGAGCTGACAAAATTATATAATAAGGTCATTTGTAAGCAATATTTTCATTTTCTTTCCTCTTTCAAATGGATACAATGTTAGTTTTAATGCACTGAGAAGATGTCCACTCATGTACACTTTTTAAATGATTTGGAAAAAGGATGATACCATTTTAGAATGTCTTTCATAGTATTTATGTGGGTTTTAAAGAACTATGTATGCATAAACCAAAGGATATGGCAAGGCCCTGACATGATTGCATTTTGAAAGTTCATTAACAATACCCTTAGAGTCCATCATAGCCTTAATATGTACACTTGAGAATTGTCTGGTTTCAATTTAGTTTAATTTTCTGAATAATAATGTACATTTTTTTTTATTTGATGTACTTTGAAAGTGAAGAGTGGGTTAGCACTGGATTAGAAGGAAAAAAAGTTTCCTCTCTAATCAGCCCCATCAAGTTAGCATTGTGGCTTGACTTTGCTAGGCAGCTCTCCTAAAGGTCTTACTATTTTACATTTGAATGTGCCTTGGCCTCCCACCTAGATTAACCTTATACAAAACGGCCCTTTAAAAGTCTCGGGTGTCCTTGCAGAATTGCTGATTGACATCCATTATCCATACCCTGAAAGATCTCTTTCTTTTAAAGAAGGTTTAGAGCAGCTGTAGTTAGTTTTTATGGAATCAATGATTCTTCCTGTTTAATCACTTGTGTTCTAAAATAAAAGAATTTGCCTTCAATTGTTAACACACAAAGATATGGACATGATGCTCCCCTAACTTAATCACTTGTTTTTATGACTCATGACTTGTTAGAACGCTGATATTGTAATGTTTCCTGTTAGATGGGCCTCCACGTTCCACCGGCTGATTTTTGAAGAAACCAGCTGGATTCTGATCAGTAAAACTGTACACATTAAAGATACATATTTCTGAATCATAACATTTTTGTTTTCCTGTTAAAACAGCTTGCCTTAAATTTCAGGGCTGGGGACATCTACCTGATCCCCATCTCCTTCTGCATTTGATCAGCAGCTCACAGAACTAGAAAATAATTTAAGTAAAGTCACTGAGTCTGCCCCTTCCCCCAGGCCAGTGGGTACCCCCAGCCCAATGCATGCCTTCATAGGGACTTTTCCTGGGCCAGAGTTTTATAGGTTTCCCTTGGAAACCCCTTTAGGAATTTAAATATTCTTCCAGGCATGATCCAGTTCCTTATGACTAAACAAGATTTGCTTCAATCAAAATCTATTCACTTCCTTTTGTTTTATTTTCTTTGGATGGAAGAAACAAGTCACAATTTTACATGAACACATCTCCATCTTGAGGTTGGCTGTTACTAAACTTTTTCCCATCTCTCTTCCCTATAGTAACTTAATTTTTATCCCATTTCAATAGGGCCAATTTATTTTTTTTAATTTTTTTTTTTTGAGAGATAGAGAGAGGACATGGGTGAGTGGGGAGGATCAGAGAGAGAGAGGGAAAGAGAGAATCCCAAGGAGGCCCCACACTGATGCCTTATGCAGGACTGGATCTCACAGACTAAAACATGAGATCGTGACCTGAGCCAAAATCCAGAGTCAGACACTTAACTGACTGAGCCACCCAGGCACCCCTCAACTGGGCCAATTTAGATAGTACCACAGTAAGAAGTACCTTTGTAAGATTTCTAAACCACTGAAGATATGTTTTGTTTTCATCTCCAGAGAATCTCAGATGTAAGTCGCAGGCCAGGTATATTTTGAAGAGTAAATTCAGTGTAGTGGCTTGAATTAGAAACTATAACCCCAGACTAGGTAGCAGTCTACTGGCCAGGTAACTGTGGGGAGGTCCTTAGAGTCTAAATCCTCTGTTTCATGATTAACCAAGCAAAGATACTCTATCTAATTCATTACTTTATTTTATATTTTATTAACATTTTCAAACATATTGGCTAACATTTTTTAAAGACTTTATATTTCAAGATAGTTTTAAGTTCATAACAGAATTGAGGGAGAGGTACAGACACTTCCCATATACTCTACACCCACCCTCCCACCCCCCACATCCATAGCCTCCTTCTTTATCAACATACCCACCAAGAGTGGTACATTTGTTATAGCTGATGAATCTACACTGGCACATCATAATCACCCAAAGTCCATAATTTACCTTAGGATTCACTCTTCATATGGTACACTCTATTGGGTTGGACAAATGTATAATGACAAGTATCCATCATTATGGTATCATAATCATAATCACTGCCCCCAAAATCCTCTGTGCTCTGCCTATTCATCCCACCTCTCTCTCCCCCAACCCTGGCTATCACGGATCTTTTTACTGTCACCATAATTTTGTCCTTTCCAGAATGCCCTATAGTGTGAATTGTACATTATGTAGCCCTTTCAGATTGGTGTTTTTCACTTAGTAATATGCACGTAAGGTTATTCTATGTCTTTTCATGGCTTGATAGCTCATTTCTTTTTAGTACTGAATAAGATTCCTTAGTCTTGATGTACCACAGTTCATATATCAATTTACTTACTGAAGGACACCTTGATTACTTCCAAGTTTTGGCAATTATGAGTAAGTCTGCCATAAACATTCCCGCGCAGGAATTTTTTTGTGTGATTTACTACTTTTTTGAAGGAGATTGTTTGTATTTGAAAGCACTTTGAAAATTGTAAAACCCCATTCAAAGGTAAGGAATGTTTTTCTTGAAGGAGAGGAAGGGGATGAGTACTGGATTAAACAATTCATGTAACCCAGGGCATGACCCAGGGCATGACCTATGACCCTAGGGCCTAAGACTCAGCCAGGGCATGATCAAGGACCAGTCGCTCTAAGGTCGAGAAACATATCAGGCAGGGCCAGACTAGGGTGAGACCAAGTACACAAAATTTGAGGACTTCCTAGCACCATAGTCCTACAACTGATTCAGTACATTGTAAAGAAAAAGCTCTGTTTTATTATGCTTAATTCCGTCCTTTTCCCAAATTTGTGTTCTATTGGACTCTGTTCCTCAAGGTGTTAACTTGTATACTTCAAAAACAGTGTTGTGCTCAAAATATGATTGGAATGCATATTAAGTTTCCTCTCAGATAATTGAGTTACATTAGCATATTACAAGCTCTGAAAAGGCCTACAATAATAAAATCTGTTTAATCTTACTTAACATAACAGCTTCCATTTTGTTTCTCAGCATTTTCAATCTTTCCTAAAACTATAAATACTGACAGGGAAAACCTGACCAGAATTAAGGAAAGAAAAGGTAGCTTGCCAGACAGTGTGGCTCTGAATTCTGTATTATTTTAGTGTCAAGCAATAGCTCTGTTATTTAGTCGGTTGTATTATGGAAGACTCATTTTTAAGATTTATTTTATTAACCTTTATGAATGACTGTTAAAATTACAATATTCCTTTCATTGTGTTGGATACAATTCTAAAAAGCCATCACATTTGGTAGTTCCTTAAATTGTAATAAACATTTTATCAATGGTAAAACCCACATTATTGATATAATCACTAAATGTTGGGATTATTTCATATCTTGTATCCTTCAAAACAAAAACAAAAGTGAAATCCTTCTAAGAAAGAGTAGCACTATAGTACTACTCAGATTATATTTTAGAGTGACCCAGTCAATCAACAGTATTTATCTGAGTTGTTTACTGTGTTTGGTGCTTGGTGCTTTTATCATATTCTAGAGCTGAAAGTAAAATGTTACTGTAGAATCTTGAATGTTTAAAGATGTGTTAACGAAGGTTCTTCCAGAACTTTCCAGAAATAACTGTAGCGGTCTGTAATGCTCACCATTACTCTTACTCTTGTGCTTAGAAAGCAGCCTGGGTTTGCTATCTCTGACAAAGAAAAAACCCTTGGGTCCATGACCAATTTGGGGAGCAGTGGGGGGGGCAATGCTGATACAATAACAGTATTCAGTTAAGTCTTAAGTTTGTGCTGGGGGAGGGTGGGTAGTAAGAGGAGGAGTAACCTAAAAATAGATTACAGGCAAGAATAGGAGCCTACCAGATCTGGATACTCCTTGAAAAATCTGTCTCATTTTTTAAATGAGGCAGACAGAATTGATGAAATGTGAGAGTTCATATATAAAGTACCAAAATCATTCTCTAGTCCCAAATTTACTCTCAGTATTGTAATGATTGGGTAAATTTTGAACACCATATGTCTTTGAAAGTGAAGGTGAGAATAGAACGTACTATAAAGCACCTAGCATACAAGAGGACATTGAGAGATGATGAAGCTCTCTCTGCCCCTTCTATCTACAGTAGGGACAGAGAAAAGCTCATCAGCAATTCATTATGATAGATCTTCTTTTGGCTGAATCATGTGTTCAAGAGATATGTGTTATTCATCCAATTATTCGTTCTTTTAGTTTTTCATGATTTTAATAAAAAATGAGTGAGTGGGGTGCCTGGGTGGCTCAGTGGGTTAAGCGTCTGACTTCAGCTCAGGCCATGATCTCACAGTTTGTGAGTTTGAGCCCCGCATCGGGCTTTGTGCTGACAGCTCAGAGCCTGGAGCCTCTTCGGATTCTGTGTCTCCCTCTCTCTCTGCTCCTCCTCCACTTGCACTCTGTGTCTCTCAAAAATAAAATAAACATTAAAAAAAAATTTTAACAATGAGTGAGCACCTGCAATGTATCAGGCACATCCCTGAGGATATGGAGATTTTTAAAAATGACTTTCTGGTAATCATTTATCGATATTGACTCATCAATGGTAACAAAGGTAACCTATAAATATGTGATGTTAGTAATTAGGAAAACTTGTGGAGGAGTGATGAGGACCCATTTGGGCACTCTACTTTCTGCTCAATTGTTCTCTAAACCTAACAAAACTGGTCGTAGTCAGCCCAGGTTGACATATTAAAATACCATAGACTAGGTGACTTAAAAACAAGAAATTTATCTCTCACAGTTCTGGAGGCTGAGAAGTCCAAGACCAAGGTGCTTACAATGAATCACGGGAATCTACCCCCAAAACCAAGAGCATACTGTACACACTGTATGTTAGCAAATTTAATAATAAGTTATATTTAAAAAAAATGATCAAGGTGCTTACAAGGTGAGTTTCAGTTTCATTCTGAGGTCTCATCTCTTGGCTTGTAGGTGGCTGTCATCTCTCTGTGTGCTCACCTGACCTCTTCTTTGTGTGTTTGTAGAGAGAAAGCAAGCTCCATTCTCATGACCTCATCTAGCCATAATTACAGTTGACCCTTCAACAATGCTGAGGTTGGGGTGTCGATGTGCATGTAACTTTTGATTCCTCCAAAACTTAGGTACTTAATAGCCTACTGTTGACTCGAAGCCTTACCAATAACATAAACAGTTGGTTAACATGTATTTTGCATGCTTTATGTATAATATACTGTATTGTTACAATAAAGTAAGCTACAGAAAAGAAAATATTAGGAAAATCATAAGGAAGAGAAAATATATTTACAGAACCATACTATATTTGTAAAAAAAAAAAAAATCCATGTATAAGTGAACGTGCACATTTCAAGCCTATTTTGTTAAGGGTCAGTTGTACCTCCCAAAAATATCATCTCCAAATAAAAGAGAATAGGAAGTTAGGGAAATTCGAGGGGAAGGAAAAAATTTAGACCATAGCATGCTAAAAAATAATAAACCCTATTTTTAAAATTAAAAATATAACTAGCAGAAGAGCTAAATACCTAGCCAATAATAATGGTGAGTGCTTTAATGGATTTATACACAAGGGCTTATAGGACCACAGAGAAGGGGTATCTAATTCCGGAAAAAAAGTCATGCCCTATGAAGTCTTGAAGGACAAATTAGAATTAGCTGGACAAGGAATGTGCGGACTGTAGTGGTCGCAGTAGAAATTGAAGGAAAAGACAAGAGGATGGGAAAGGAAGATACTCCAGACAGAACACCTAGGCCAATGGTGTGGAGCCTTTGTGTATATGCTGGCATGTTCAGGCTTGACCCAAGCTCTGATTCAACCATGTCTGTACATATGTGTTATACCACTAGTTAATTAGCATGAGGATTTTTAACTGGACAAGAGCCAAAACTTATGCATCGATGCCAGAAATAATGACTTGGCTGAAGAGACAGAGTGGCGTGTGCCACTACCTCAGCCCCATGCCCTCAAGTCTGAGCCCAGTAAAGAGAAGGAGGTTCAGTAAGAAGCAAAACAGACTGCCTTCAAGAGGGTCTTTGGGATGCAGGAGAATAAGGAACTCGCCATGTACCTTAGGGGAGAATTGTCACAGGAGGAAGAGAATTGTCACAGGAGGACCTTTCCCCACTTGACAGAGCTGGAATGACCTGAGTAGAAATAAATGTATAAGGAAGTTTGGGCTTCTTTGGAAGTTGAGGACAGGGTTCAAGATTTAGGAGCCCTTTTTGTGACTTAGCAAGTGGCTGGAGCCTGAGTGAGGCACCAAAGAAATATTTGAGGAATGATTTTGTAAGAGATAAGGCCTGGTATTATATAGACAAGAATGAGAGCCTGCGAAGTTGAGAGTCAAGGGTATTAATTTTATTCTATTAATATTCCCTAAGTGGTGTTAATCAGGCTACTTAGGATCAACAAAGTAAGAGATTTGTATTAGATGTTCTGTTTTGTTAATCTCAGTGGGGCATTTCTCCTCACCTACCTACCTACTTATCACTTATTCATCTGATCAATATGTGATATTGAGATGGTATTTTCAGCTTACTGAAAAGTTAACTGACAGAATCCTGCTACTTATTTGCATTTGGATGAATTACATATGGTGTTCTTTATGTACATTGCATTACTTCCTTAATGAAGCAAATTAAAGTGATCTGGCATAATATGAATTTCCTCATGTTGTGCTTAGTGCCTTAAAAATCATCATGATTTGTTTTAATGCCATTCCCAATACTGAAATTAAGGTTAGTAGTTTAAATGATTGCCATCACTATGCCTGTTTTTTTTTTTCTTTTTTTTCTTTTTATGCATTTCCAAAGATGCCTTTTTTCCTTTTCTAATCTCTCTGGAAATGCCTCCCTGCCTTCCTTGGTTCTCAAAATAATACCTAGCTCCTCAGTGATAAGCATCATATATTCTGTAAGGATTCTGAAGATGTGTGTTTGATTGTGAAAGTATCTCAGATATTTTCCTTGCTCTGTATTTAGTTTTGTCCTTGCTTTCCAAGTAATCCAGATCTACTTATGGAAGCACAGTGGACTTTTCCATAATGATTGGCATAAATAATATCACTGACAACCTTTTCTTCTCTTGATACTTTATTACTTTCTTAACATCCATTCTCTTCCTATGAAAAGGCAAGTGACAGCTTTCTTCAAATGTTCCCCATAACGCTCAGCTGAGAAGTATTATCTTCTTCCTGTTAGACATCCTATAAATGACAAAGGTTTCTTTTTTTTTTTTTCCCAACAATTTCCCCTAGATCCCCTATGTGATTTTTCTCTTTCCTCATGTTCCTCCATTGTGATTCTTCTTGCTTCACATTTGTTGTTATTCTCCTGGTTAGAGCTTTTAGATGCCTACGTTCACAGAGTCAGAAGGTTTGAAAGGAGTATCTGGGATGCTGGCTGCTGAGACTGCAGGTTGCGCAGGCACATAACTAACTCTTCCTGTTTACAAGTGACTTCTGTGTTGCCATCAGGCTTTAGTAGATCCTGGCTTTAGTAGAACAGCTGCCAGCAGACTTTATCACATGAAACTAAAGTTAATGAATTATTTTATTGCAGTACAAAGCCCATACCTTTGTAATATCAGGGCAGACTTGTCACAAAGATGACAGAAGCAAGAGTGCTTATTTCTATTTTTGAAACACAAACATAAAATTCTGGGAGGAAATTTGCCAGGTTGACTGTAATAGGAATTATGGCCTGTAGTTTTTAAACTCTGGGACAAGGCCCCTCCATACTCAGGGCCTTCCACAGAGGGAGAGGTGGGGCTGGGCTAGGCCTGGAAGGAAACAAAAATGAGAGGGAGATTTTCCACCTAATTCACAAAGTGAGATTGAGGAAGAATTTTGAATCAGGCTGGTACCTTCCCCTCACTTGAAGAACTACATTGCCAGCGGTTCTGAATGTCTTTCTTCCTGCCTACTTAACACTCATTCAGCAGTGGGTGGGAATGATGGCAGCAGGCTAATGGGTGTGAAAACTTGAATGATGTCCTTAGCTTTCCCCTAACACCTCTATCAATGATGGCACCTATGTGCCCAGGACTGACCACACAGCAAACAGGCCACAGTTACCACATATGTTACGTAATATACTGATTCCCTCGTGAATGTGATCTCCAGAGAATATTGAGCCTTCTTAATGTCTGTGGATCACAGAGGCTGTAATTTAGGATTAGAAAAATACTGTTGATGTGTTTTACTCAATGACTTATTTTTAAAATATTTATTATATATTGTGTGTCAGGGCACTGTGCTAGATTCTGAGGGAAAAAAAGCAGAAACAAAACAAAACAAAACAACAGTGAACAATTCAAATTATAGTTGCTGATCTATACAGACTTATATAGTCCAATGCAGAACCAGACAATAAACAAATAAACAACAAATAATTACTAATTGTGGAGAACGTTATACAAGAAATAAACAAGGGTAGTGATATAGAAGTACAAGTTTTTATAGGTAGGAATGTCAAAGAAAGTCAGATTTAAGTGAACACTCAAAGGAAATGAAGAATCAGGGAGAATAGAAAAAACAAGGTTGAAGTCTTTGAGGAAGGACAGACAATGGGATGCACTAAATGCTTTATCTGCAACAATATAGAAATAGGTTGTATGTACACATTGTCAAAGAAAATGACACTGGATAGAACCAGCCAGGCAAGGATGAATTTATTCTGAACTATTGCAATAGGAGAGAGAGACTGAGCTTAACTCATTGAAACAAGATAAATGAGTTTGAGTTTGTAAAACCTGGGCTGAGCTGGTGGGAAAGTGCTGGCGACATGAAACAGAAAGGTGGGCAATATGATTCGGCCATCTGTGTTTGCCAGTGGGGCTTGTTAGGCTCCTACCCTCCGTGGACACTGAGAAATAGGAGCCCAATCTTTCTTGATGATTACGTTTCAAAGGAATGGCTCCCAGGCCCATTCCTGTGTTATGGCACTGCCCAAGATTTTCCTGAGTTATAAAACTGAGAAGAGCTGGAAGAAGATTTATATCTCAAAGGGGAAGAGAAGGAATTTACAACTGCAAGTTTTGTAAAGTAAAGGAGCTAAAAATAAACAAAGGAGAAAGGTCATGGGTTTACAGTCAGGAAGAACTCTACAGTTCAGCCTTACCGTCTGAAGTTTAGTTAAGCTGAGTGGAATGGTAAATCTGTCTTGGCAAGTATGAGAAAAAGAGAGAGAGATTGATAGGCAGAGACACAGAAACAGAAATAGAGAGTTGGAAAGAGAGGAGAAAGATTGAAAGAGACAAGAAAGAGGAAGAAGAGGAAAGAGAGATTAAGGGAGTATGTGTATGAGAGAAAATGAGAAAGAGAGGGGAGGGAGGGCAGGAAGAGAAAAGGGGGAGGGGTGATATGACAAGAGAGAGAACAGAAGAGAGAATGAGGGGGTGGTGGGGTGGGGCAGAGACTTGTGATAGCCAGCATGGTGCCCTACTCACACTAACATGAATGCCTGTACCTGGTTCTCTCGCTATTAAAATCCAGTACTGAAACCAGTAGCAGACTCATGTTTTTTTGGGGTGTGAAGCTTATAAAATTGGGGGTGGGGGTGGTTTCATTAAGAAAAGGGATGAAAAATCGCTATTACAAAACTAGGAATTGAGCCTTGACTGGGCTCCATGCCAGCAAGACGTTCTGACTCCTAACCTTCCTTAGCTTTATTGTTAATCCCTTCTGACTCTATTTATTAACCTCACTTGTCCAACATTGTGCTTTTAGACAAATATTTTCCCCAGTGTATCACACCAATGCTTTTGACTGTATCTGTTCTTGTGACTTTCTATAGAATCTGCAAAGAAAGGAAGATACTTAGAAAAGTGATTCTATCATTCAGCTTTCCAGTTTGTTTCATGGTAACCTGTCTGCTTTGATCACCTGTCTGTGTTTGAAGGGTAGGCTTTATAGGTGTTTTTTTTATAATGCCATGGATTAATTCTATCAGCTTTTTTACAAACTAGGTATCCGACTATTCCTTCTCACTCTCTTATTCTGATACATAGTGCTATTAGCCTTCGTTTTTTTAAAGCAGATGTGACTAATCGCAACTGGTTACTGCCCTGTGTCCATTATTCTGCCATAGTTCCCTGAAAACATATTTGCTTTGATGCTGTTTTTGAGTATTTGCAGCTTATTTTAAGACTGCTTAGGGTCTTTGTGACTTATGTCTTAAGTTCTTTTATCAGAATTATCATAGTTGTATCAGAAGACATGGAGCATGCCTACAGAGTATATATAGTCCTGAATAACATTAACACACCAATTCTAAATTGGTATTTCCTTGAGGATGTTTCAGGAATTCCACAAATTTTCCTTGCATAGGTAACATATAAACACTGTATTTTAGAGGGTATAATAATAAACAGCCCGTTCTCTGAATAGCGTTATGCATCAAATATTAATGCATTAGGGACCAACAGTACATGAACACATGCTTCCAAGTGAACTCCCTTTGGTGCACTGTTGGAATAAAGATTTCCCTGTCCTGTCTCCAATCACTGAGTATGAGATTTGAAGGAGATTTTTTTAAGCTCACTGTATGCATAAATCAGGATTTTCTCATCCTATACAACCAAAATAAATTGTTAAAATGTGTGTTTGTCAAGGCAACCTTGTTACTTCCATTGGTTGATTTCACAATAAGTAAATATTTTATCTCTGGAAATACAAATGAACAGTTTATTGAGGTTATACATATTATTTTATTCAGAGAGAAGAAAAGATTCTGCTGCTAGAAAATTGGAAATCATTATTCTGTTTAGTGACTCACCTCAAGTCACACAGCTAATGGTAGAGAATCAATATATGTCAGCATTTAAGATCCTGGCCTTGGATCCAGATAAACATATCTGAGTTTGAATTATGCCATACATAAATTTCTGACATGCAAATTATTTATCTTTTATTAAATCCAGTATCCTCTTCTATAAAATAGAAATAGTAATACCTGTTACATATGGTTATTGTGAGAATTATTTATCTAATAAATATATTCTGAGTGGCTGCTGTGTCTGGGAACTGTCCAGTATGCAAAGAGATTTCCTACTCTCATGGAATCTTATGATTTAGTTAGGGGAAAGAGACAATAAATATATTTTTAAAGCAGTGATGAAAAATAGTGTTGTATGATAGAAAGTCACTGGTTCATTTTAAGTTGGATGACCAGGGAAAACCTCTTCGAGAAGAGGACATTTGAGCCAACATCCACTAGAAGGATTCATCCCTGAAAAGTAAGGGAGGATAAACATTTCACACAAATGAGATAGTTAATATCAGGCCCAAGACTAGAATGAGCCTGATATGTCTAAAAAAGAGAAAAAAATCCCAGTATGTCTCAGCATTAGTGTGTGAAGGGGGGGAGTGCTGCAAGACAGAATCAGAGAGGAGGTTTAGTCACCAAGATAAGTAATTTGGATCATTCCAAATAGAATGGAAAGCTGTTACAATGATGTTATTTAGTTTTATTTACAGTAAATCTCCTTGGTGAATGTGTGAAGGCTCACGCATTGGATGTAAAGAATTGTTTTTGTTTTCCTCATCTAGTATGCCATTCTTCATCGTAACTTCAACTGAAATTCCTTTTGGGAAATTATCTCTTCTTTGGGGAATGTAGTTGTGTGGGCCCTGAAAATGCCCCAACCCAAGACATGTCCTGAGATAAATTGAGCATATGTTTCCATTCTGCAATCTGAATGTGAAGCAAGATTAACAGTGAAATTGAAAATGTGTGGTGTCTGTTCACACTGAATGGACACGGTAGTTTCTACTTCCTTGTCCTATGCATAGCTCTTACCTGGTTCCAGATCTGCTTCTCTGTCCTTTCCACTGAGTTTGATAATCTCCTAATATATTTCCAACACAATCTCTTTAGCCAGTGACAGTTTCAGTTGCTTGTAACCAAAGCCCTAACTAATGTGGTGCATCAATTCCCTGGAGGATAGTAGGCCCTCAATAACTGTTAGGATTTATGATAGAACTGAACTTGAACTCAGGTTTCCTAACTTTCAGTCTTCATCAAACTGGCTTCTGTATGCCAGGTAGTTTCTGCTTGACTACCAGCAGTTAATTTTCTCTACTTACAATAACATATTAGAACTTTTGGGATGAGTGTATCTTTGTAGCTTACTGTGGTAACATGTTTGCTAAATGTTTCACTTCCTGAGCAAATCTCAGACTTCTTCATTCTTAAATTTCAGGAGGCAAAATTTTTTGGGCATTTTCTCAGGACAGATATACACAGACACATGGAATAGCTAGTGTTCAACTCTTTGTTAAGCATTTCTTTAATCAAAGGGAGTGTTTTAATTTGAGTGGGAGAAAGGTGTGAATGAGTGCAAATGCATGAATTTTTTTATTATTAAAATTGTTTTAAAGCAACAAAAATTAAAGAAACCTAAACTCATTCATCCTAATAAATGTGATTAAAGGAGCTGTATTTTATGCCACCAATTGCCAGCTGCAAGACAAAGTGCATTTCATTACTGATGCTGTCAATCAGATCATACTGTAATTCTGTACCATAAGAATCTGTTTGTTACTTGAAGCTAGGAGAAGTGCTCCCTGAGTTTCAGTGTCCTGCCATGATGAAACGGGGCTTTTTAACAGCAAGAAAGAAACAGAAGGGGAACAGATGTGCAAAGGACTTGGCAGGTAAACAAAGCCCATTCTCAGTGTGGATTGAGAATCCTCTGTTGAATTGCATCTTTGAGAAGAGATTTTTTGAAGGGAATGAAGCTGCCATCCACAGAGAGAGAGTGATCTGGCCCTCCTCATTAAAGTATGCAACATAGTACTGCCTCTCTGCCTTTTCCATGTCTGTGTCCTGTGCCAAAGTTACTTCCCCCAACCCGTTTCCAGAACACATTGGTTAAAGCCAATACACCGAAAGGTATCTGGTTGTTTAATCAATTTCTAAATCTAATGCTGTATGACTTCATTCCTCAAGGGTCCAAGAGTAGTATACACATCTGGAAAGTAAATGTAATTGCTAAAATTGTTTCCAATTATGTGTGCTAACTCCAGCTCCGTTCACAATGTGTGTGGTTGCACAGGTGTCTCATTAATGCTTAAAAATAGGGATTGACAGAAACAATTATAGTTTCCCTTAGACTTGTAGGAATCCTTCAGTTCACTGATAGAGTTTTGGGCTGAAGCTGGGAGACCTGAATTCTACTTCTGATTCTCATACTAATGAGATATGTGACCTCAAGCAAATTACTCTATCTCACTGGCTTCTTCTTTAAAATGATGGGAATAGGCTCTGTGACCTTTGAGAATGATAGTAATTATGTTTCCAGTCCAAAACTGGAACAACTGAGATGTGATGGGATTTTTCCTGGGTGTAAGAAATATATTTGGCCTACTAAAATATTGACATATTTGGAGTTCCACAGAAGGAATGCATGAAATCTAAAGCATTCAGGAAAGTCTCAAAAAATTAGGGGCATAGTATCACCATATTAATAAGCCCACCTTCCAGTTCTAGCATCTTGAGATTCAAGGTGACTTAGTGAGCCATTAGTGCTTTTTTTCTTCTCTTTTTTAAAATAATCAGGTTTATTGCCGTATTATAATTTACACACAGTAAAATTCATTATTTCTGGAGTTCAGTTATATGAATTTTGACAAATGCATATAATAATATAACCATCAGTACACAAACAAAAAAGGTAAAGTGTTTCTCTTATTTCAAAAAGTTGCCTCAAGCTTCTTTGTAGTCTGTCCCTTTCTCTCATCCTCAATGGCTGAAAATCACTGATCTGTTCCTACCTCTATAACTTTGCCTTTTCCAAATGTCAGTCCTATAGGTGGAATCATGCAGTATATAGCATTTTCATTTTGCGTGGTAAATTTGAGATTCATCTATGTTGCGCATGTCAGTAGTTTACTTCTTTATATTGCTGAATAGGGATTGTGGTAGGCAGTGTAATGACCCTACTCTCATCCCCCATGGATGACTACCCTCTAATCCCTGGAACCTGTGAATAATTTACCTTATGTGGAAATTTACAGGTATGCAGATTTACAGGTATGATTAACATTACAAGGGCATGGAGATTTTCCTGGATTAAATGGGAAGAAACCAATCTCACCATATAAATTCTTCAAAGGGGTAGAACCTTTCTTGGCTCTAGTAAAGAGAGAGGTGAGATAGAAGAAGGGGAGAGGGAATTTGAAGCATAAGAGGGACTCACCCTACCATTGCTGGCTTTGAAAATGAAGAAGAGGAGAGAACCACAAGCCAATGAATATGGTTGACCCTCCTATTACTTTGAAATTTATATGGAAGCCATAATTTTCCTACTACACATTGTGTTATGTTAAATTTGAGCTCACCTGGATCTCTTGACTCTTGCTTTAAAAGTTTCTTCCCTTTTTGTGTGTTTGGGCAGTTATTACTTCCCAATGGTTAGGTTATCTGGTGATTAGATTATATGACAATCTAATGATTATTTATTAGGGTAAATATAACAGGTAAGTTGTCACTCACTGTAAGAAGTTTTACATTGTTAACTGAAGAAATAAGCTTTTAAGTCAGCCCTTGATTCTAAGGCTGTGCTTGTCACTCACTGACCATGTAAACATAGCAAGTATCTGAGCTTCTCTAAGCCTCAGTTTGTGATTTGTAAGAGGGGGAAAATAATAAGGTTTTCATGAGGATTCAATAAGATAGTTTCTTAAGCGTTTGCTTGGAACAGTGCCTGGCCTAGAGAAAGCATTCAAGAAGTGAGGGTTTTATGATTATTACAATTTTTAATAACATGAACATTTCCAAGTATAGCTTTTTCAGATGTTGGGATATTTTTTTGTGGATCACACCTGCTAATTAAACACCACAGGGCTAGGGGCACCTGGGTGGCTCAGTCGGTTAAGCGGCCGACTTCGGCTCAGGTCATGATCTCGCAGTCCGTGAGTTCGAGCCCCGCGTCGGGCTTTGTGCTGACAGCTCAGAGCCTGGAGCCTGTTTCAGATTCTGTGTCTCCCTCTCTCTGGCCCTCCCCCATTCATGCTCTGTCTCTCTCTGTCTCAAAAATAAATAAACGTTAAAAAAAATTAAAAAAAAAAAAAAACACCACAGGGCTAATAATGCCAGGCAGAATCTCATCACTAGGACAGTCAATTTTGGTTTTTGCCCTTTGAAGCTTGATAACTGAACAAACCATTTTGACCATGGTTTTGGAGAAACACGAGCTTCAGTTCCAGCCAATTCAACATCTCCTTCTACTGCTGATAGCTACAAATCCAGTGACTTTGGGGATGCCATTTAACCTCTTCAGACTTGGTGAACGAATCTCTCGTTGAGACTTCTACCAAGACCAACCCAGTACATGCTTTGCAAACATGAATTTTCTCTTCCACAAAAGAAATGTAGGGATTAACCAACAGTATGATACACATTCACAAATAAATCAATAGTGTCCAGAGAAATAAATTAAACCTCCTTCCTTTGCCTCTCTTAAGTGTTTTTGAGGGTAGAAGTGCTTTGAATCTTTTTGTTCCAATTGTGAAGCACATCAGTATAATAGCAGCCTGGTATGCACTCAGTGAACCTTGAAAGGATGTGGGAATCATGGCAGGATGAAGGGCCAGTACTGTTTTTTTTTTAATGTTTATTTATTTCTGAGACAGAGAGAGACAGCATGAGTGGGGAGGGGCAGAGAGAGAGGGAGACAAAGAATGTGAAGCAGGCTCCAGGCTCTGAGCTGTCAGCACAGAGCCTGATGCGGGGCTTGAACCCACAAACCATGAGATCATGACCTGAGCCGAAGTCAGTTGCTCAACTGACTGAGCCACCCCGGCACCCCGCCCCCCCCCCCCCCCCCCCCCCCGTAACTGTTTTAACTCTATTGCTTCTTGTATGGCTGCAGCATATGTGAATTACTTGCTGATGATCTTTTGATTTGACTTACTGCACAGATGTCTGAGAGAATGACCATTCAAGCTACCTCTTTATCTCTTCTTGTTTTGATATGCTTAATTCCAACAAAATCTGGAGCTGGATTTGACGGGATTGCATCATTGAGCCTCTAAAAGTTAGACCGTAGCCTTTGTGGCAGACAAAAGTGTGACTTAAATGAGCAGACTGGGAGCCTTTGAAAGTTAGTAACTGCTAACATTGCTCGCTGTTCTTGTACTGTGTACGAATTAATACAATATTTCATCCCTACCATCAACCCACTTTCATGGGAACAAGGACAACAGAATGGGGAGGAGGCAAATAAGTTCCTGTTGAAAAGATATCTTTTACAAAAATACTGTTTTCCAGATTAATGAAGTGGCTGTTCAATCCATTAAATTTCAACCGTACAATATTCAAACTTCAAATTATGTTCATTAGAACTCTCTTGGCCTACCTCAACCGTATTTCACCTAGAACAACTCTACTTTTAGCTATTGGACACATTCTACTTATAATGACAATCTGAAAAGTTTTCACTGGTAAAGCTACCAAACATGTTTAAACTAAGCTAGAAACATTTCTTAGCCACTTTTATAAGATTTTTAGTTAAGTCTACTTGGGATGCTATTGTGTGACACATATTGGAAAGAAACAAGTATCATCAGATAAAATTTTGCTTCTAGGTCTCCAAACTGAGAGAAATAATGTAAGCTCAATATACAATGTGTATTCTATATTGCGTTCAAGATAATTATACGGCTCTCTCTGACAAATACACATGTTGGAACTCATACTGACAAAATGCCCAGTGTGCTAACTGAATGCCTGCAGAATAGCTGAGCTGAATCTTCATGGTTCAAAATTTCACTTTGGCCTGTGTAACTTTTCTTTTTTTAAGTGGCATACATAAATGTAATGCAAAAGGTATGCTTCTCTGAGCTTTATTTTTCTTTTTTTTTTTTTAATTTTTTTTTTCAACGTTTTATTTATTTTTGGGACAGAGAGAGACAGAGCATGAACGGGCAAGGGGCAGAGAGAGAGGGAGACACAGAATCGGAAACAGGCTCCAGGCTCTGAGCCATCAGCCCAGAGCCCGACGCGGGGCTCGAACTCACGGACCGTGAGATCGTGTACTGGTTGAAGTCGGACGCCTAACCGACTGCGCCACCCAGGCGCCCCTGAGCTTTATTTTTCTAAAGAAGAGAGTATCTTCAACGTAAGGTTATCATGAGGCATGGATGCTGTCGCACATGTGAAATAGCTAAAAGAATGCCTCATACATAGTATATGCTCAGTTGCAGTGAAAGAGTTTTACCAATGAATGGAAGCAAAATAAGTAGGGGCCATCTGTATTCTTTGGGTGGCTGGTAGCTAAGCGTTAGCTAAGAGTCCCCATCCTAATTCTTACTTACCAGTCAAGTGTCAGATTAAAATGTTTATCTGGAAGGTCTTCTTTGACTTCTCAGTATAAATTATACACCCTCCTTTACACTCTTATGTACTTAGTTTGTGTGTGTGTGTGTGTGTGTGTGTGTGTGTGTGTGTGTGTGTGTTTTACATCTCCTTGATGTCTTCTGTTTGCATCATTGTACTAAGCAGGTAGGTAAATGGTAAATGATAGAGCTATTTTAAACGTTAAATTCAGCCTGGCCCTGGAGCCTGTGCCCTTAACATCTTTATGAATCCTACATCTTCATTGTACCCTATACAAGGAATTGTGTACTTTGAAGCTGATATGCATAGTTTTTACTCTAATAAAGACACTTAAAATAGAAATTAGGGAAGAATAAGGCAAAACATTTAAATGAAGTTCTGGAATTTTCTTGCTGGTCTCCATTAGGCATTCTTGTGCATTCTGGAGAGTGACACACTCCTCTTGGATAATATTGGTGAGATGATCTAAACCACTAAATAATCCAACCAATACTTACTGAGTCTCTCTCAGTTAATTGATCATCTCATCTTCTTTTTATTAAATCTAGCAATATGAATATGGTGTTTTTAAGTGATAAAAATAGTTTATATTCAAAAAAAAAAGAACTGCTGGTCACCTAGAAAGGTTCCAGATATAAAGAACATTCAGGGAACAAGTTTAAGATGTAAATGTTTTCCTTATTAAAAATCAAATTACATCAGATATGCCAACAGTATGTCTCTATTGATCTATGACTGACAATGGTTGTTTGGGTATTATTAGAATATCATAAAGATTTCTCTACCCCTATAATTTTTCCATATTTATTATTTGCCACTGTTTTCTACTGAAGTTCATACATTCAGATTTTTAATGTGATATAACATGACATAGCCAAAGAGCAATGGACTAGAGAATTTGATTTTGTGATGGTAATTACAAAACATGCCAAATCACACAAATTTCTTTGGAGAAACCATCTAATCTTTTTGTATGCCAACTTCTTTAACTGTAAAATTAACTCATTGCCTTGAATATAGAAGGTGCTCAGTTATTTCTTGAAAATGGAACAGGAGAGAGTTAGAAGGGGAGGAGTTAGAGGATAGGGTTAGGTTTCTCAAGTACCTTAAAATTCAATGACTCTCTCATTTCTAAATTTTGTTTTGAGCTTAAAATTGGAAGATTTGGGGTTTTAGTGATCAACTCCTTGATCACCATAACCATGGATCCAGCTGCATTCAAGCATAGGATTCCATGCTACAATCTTATTACAGGACTTAACAAGATTAAGTCAGTTCTCATTGGTCACAATGTTTGAAGTCCTCATGGTGTCCAGCACCTGAGTCTGTCTATCCACATTTTGAGGTCTTCTTCAAACAAGAACCGTTAACATACACACACAAAGTACCATCAAGCTGAGTGATAATATGGATAGGACTTCTAGTTAATATTCATTGGTTCTCCTTACATTTCTCCTAGTTCTCAGTTTACATTAGGGAAAGCATTTATTACTTGACACTGATTTCATTTAAAACTTGAACTTGAGAAGCAACTTTCTTCAAAAGAGAATTTAAGATAAAAAATGCAAGGTGTTTCTAAGAGTTTGCAGCCTCTCTGCCCAACAATCTAACAGTGGGCTGCCTTAAAGATGATGATGACAATGTTTGACAGATTTCAATTTCTTCTCATCTTTACATGTGAAACTGCAGGTATCTGAATCATCCCTTAAAAATGTCTATTTTCAACTGTTTCCAAAATGTAATGAACACTTTAGAGTTGAAGCTTAGCAAAAGCTTCCTTTACAAAATACCATATACTATTTTTTTTTTTTTTGTTACTGAATTTTCTTCCACAAAGTATCAGAATCCTTTTGCTGAGCTTTTTGGGTCTTTCCAAAATTGTACCTAAGATTTTATATCTGTAAACAGAAACCCAGAGTCCCCCTTGTTAAATATATCCCTGACTATTTTGTGTGTGAAAAACATCCTCTTGAAATGATTCAATTTCCTAGTTTAGTAGTTATGCTTCCAGATATAATTATGTATTAGCCAAGGATTTGAATCTTCTCACTTGTAATTATGTGGTCTCGTTAGGAAACTAGATGTGCAAAGGAAATCAGTGATTAAACTTTCATTCAGCATAGTTTCTTCATCAGTCCTTGGAACAGGTGTCAGGATTATTCTCTGTTGGTATTTTGCTTAGTACCTGGACTATTAATCAGTTTGTATGAGAAGTTGGGATGATATATTGTCTCTGCCTTAAATCCTTTATATTTTGTGGGTTGTCATGGCATTTAATGTAATAGATAGCTCCCTTTGGGTCATTAAAAGCAAGAAGGTCAGGCTTTCCTTTTTTCCTGACACAGCAGAGCTCTGATTAAGTGTAAAGGCACAAGGTGATTTCTTCCATCGTGAAATCTCCTATAGGATGAATGTAATATAAGCAATTATTTCAAATGGAAACAGCAACCTCAATAAGCCACTTGTGAGTTTATTTCACATTAGCACATGCTAATAAAACTATTAAAGTTTTCTCAGGCCAATAGTAATTGTACTCTATCTTATGTAAAGGCAGAAATATATTTTTGGTAGAGGGAGAGGGAGTTATTTGAACCCAAACTAATGATTTTGTAGATACTATAAAGTCACTTAATCAGAATAAAACATTACAATACTACACAGTACTGTGCATGCCCCTGTGATCCTCTTACTCAGCTACTCTGCAAGTTTACCATTAATTTCAAAATCTAATTCATAGTCATCCACTTTCGTTAAAAAATGTTAAAGTCTTTTGTTTCCTCCTCAAAATTTCACTTATATTCCACTAGTCATTTCTCTGTTCCTTTGGACTATCCTCTCTTCCCCTCTCCCCCTACCTCCATCCATCCTTCTCATCTTTGTTTAAATGATTCATGTTAAAAATAAAAAATATAGCAAATTTGTTAAGAGCCTATGTCACAATATTCTTTAAAAGTATGCAAGAGCATAGGGCTAAGCTGACCAAAAAATATTCTTTCTCAGTAGAGATACTTTTAAAGTAAAAAGATTGATTATGTAATCATTGCTATCTGGATGCAAGAAAAAAGAATATGTAGCTAAAGAGCATTAGAATGCCTGATTAACAGCTATTGAGTGGCTTCTTAATTTGAAAAGAGGCCATACTATTGTGAAAGTTCATTAGAAATTTCTTCAACATTTTATCAGGGTTGTAAATTTCTTCCTAGTAGAAGGGCAAGAGTTTCTCTGCTCAAGGAAATTCTGTTCCCAACAAGATTTGGGACAGTTTTTCTTTGTCAGCTACTACAGATAGAAAAGATTTTTTCAAAGAGATAATTAGATGAAACTTTATATTTCATATGTTTTTTTAAACCAGTTTTATTGAAGTGTTATTTAAATATAAAAACTGCACATATTTAAAGTGTACTTTTTTTTGTATGTTTTGACACATGTATACACTCATGAAACGATCATCACAGTTGAGTTATAAACGTATCAATCACCCTCAAAAGTTTTCTTGCATGTCCTTTTAATTTCTCCTTTCTGTTCCTTCTCCCCATCACCAGGCAAACACTTAACAGCTATCTGTAACTATAATTAATTTGAACTTTTTCCCTAGAATTTTATATAAATGGAATAATAGAGTTTATACTCTTTTTTTAGGGCGGGAGAATCTGGTATATTTCATGTAGCATAATTATTTTGTGAATCATTACTATGTTACATAAAACAATAATTCATTCCTTTCTAATACAGAGTAGAATTCTCCTATATGGATATAACACTATTTATTCATTCACTTATTGAGGGACACCTAAGTAATTTCCAACCATTGACTAAAACCGAAAAGCTGCTCTGAATAGATGTATATAAATCTTTGTATGGACATATGTTTTCTTTCTTATGAATAAAGACCTAGAAGTCAAATGACTAGATTTTGTAATTGGTATATGTTAAAATTCTTAAGAAACTTCATGGGGCACCTGGGTGGCTCTGTCGGTTGAGTGTTCAACTTCAGCTCAGGTCATGGTCTCACCATTCAGTTTGTGACTTTGAGCCCTGCAGTGGGCTCACTGCTGTCAGTGCAGAGCCAGCTCTGGAGCTTCTGTCTCCCTCTCTCTCTGCTCCTCCCCTGCTCATGCTCTCTCCCCCTAGCTCTCAAAAATAAATAAACATTAAAAAAAAGAAAACATGTGAAAAAATTCTTGAGAAACTTCAAACTATTTTCCACTGGTTGCCAAATGCTGGAGGGTGAGGGAAATAGGAGAGATTGGTAAAAGAGTATAAACTTCCAGTTATAAGATGAATAAGATCTGCAGATGTAATCTATAGCATGGTGATTATACCTGATAGCACTGTATTGTGTAAATGAAATTTGATAAGAAAGTAGAACTTAAATGTTCTCACTGACCCCTCCCCCCACCAAATAAATATGTGAGGTGGCAGTTGGTGTTACCCAAGGAAATCCTTTCACAATGTATATGCATATCAAATCAACACACTGTACACCGTAAAGTTACACAATGCTTATGTCAGTTATATTTAAAAACATCTGGGAGGGAAAATTTTGGCTTAACACTTAGAAAATAATCAATGCAACCATATTAACTATACTAACAAACTAAAGAAAAATCATTATCATTTTAGTAGATACAGAATAAGCATTTGGCAAAATCCAACATCTATTCTTTTTTTTAATTTTTTAAATGTTTTTTAATTTATTTTTGAGATAGAGAGAGACAGAGCATGAGCAGGGGAGGGGCAGAGAGAGAGAGGGAGGCACAGAATCTGAAGCAGGCTCCAGGCTCTGAGCTGTCAGCACAGAGCCCGATGCGGGGCTGGAACTCTTGGACTGTGAGATCATGACCTGAGCTGAAGTCAGACGCTTAACTGACTGAGCCACCCAGGTGCCCCCAACATCAATTCTTGATTTTAAAAAATACCTTGAACAAACTATGAATAAATCGTAATTTCATCAACTGATAACAGGACACTACGAACAGCTATAGCTAATATCATTCTTAATGGTGAAAGATACTTTCCTCCTAAGGTCAGAAAAAAATAAGTATGTTAGCTCCCATAATTGCTATTCAGCATTGTAATGTAAGTCCTAGCCGGCTCAATAAGACAAGAAATGAAAGGCATCCAAATTGAAAAAGAAGAGGTAAACTGCTTTTAAGTACAGATAATATGATTTTCTATATGGAAAATCCATTGGAATCCACACAAAAAGTACTAGGACTGATTGATGTTTGTGTTTAACATAGTTGCAGAATTAAAGAACTACAGACAAACATTAACTGTAATTCCATATTTTGGCAACAAAGCATTAGGCATTTGAAATCTACAAAAAGCTTCAATACTATTTACAATAGCATAAAATTATGTTGAATACATGGAGATAAATCTTGCACAAAATACGTGCAAGGCCTATATACTGAATACTACTAAACATTGCTGACAGAAATTGAAGAAGACTTAAATAAATGTAGAAATATACTGTGTTTGTGAGTTGGGAAACTCATTATTGTTAAGGTATAAATTTCCTCCAAAGTAGTTTATACATTTAATACCACCACAACTTCAGTAGGATTTTTTTTACAGAAATTGCAAACTGATTCCAAAATTCATGTGGAAATGAAAAGAACCTAGAATGGCCTCTGTCCCCCCAAAACTTTTATTTATTTATTTATTTATTTATTTATTTATTTATTTATTATTAAGTTTATTTATGTATTTTGAGAGAGAGAGAGAGAACAAGCAGAGGAAGGGCAGAGAGAGGGAGGGAGAGACAGAATCCCAAGCAGGCTCCCCACCATCAGCACAGAGCCCAATGCAGGCTCATATTGCAAAATGATTACCACCATACTGTTAGCTAATACTTCCATCACATCACATACTTAACATTTTGTTTTTGTAGTAAGAACATTAAATATCTGCTCTCTTAGCAACTTTCAAGTGTATGATACCATATTATAAACATATACCATTACTAATCATAATCACAATGCTATGCATTAGATCTTCAGAGCTTATTCATCTTCTAACTGAAAGTTTATACTTTTTAACCAACATCCCATTATGTTCCTAACCTCCAGTCTCTGGTAACTATCATGCTATTCCCTGGTTTGATGATTTTGGCTTTTTAGAGTCTAAATATAAGTTATGTCATACAGTGTTTATCTTTGTCTATCTTACTTATTTCACTTAGCATAATGCCCTCAAGGTCAGGTCCATTCATGGTGTAGAAAATGACAAGACTTCTTCTTTCTCATGACTGAAATGTGTGTGTGTGTGTGTGTGTGTGTGTGTGTGTGTGTGTGTGTGTTTATGTGTGTATTTATAAAACATCTTTTTGCAATCATCCTTTGATAGACATTTAGGTTGTTTTTACTACTTGGTTACTGTGAATAATGCTACAATGAACATGCGAGTGCAGATATTTCTCTTTTTTATAGTTTTATTTTATTTTATTTGAAAGAGAAAAAGAAAGAGAGAGAGCATGTGCAGGAGAGGAGCAGTGAGAGAGGGAGGGAGAGAATCTCCAGCAGGTTCTGCACTGTCAGCATGGAGCCTAATGCAGGGCTCCATCACACAAACCGTGAGATCTTGACCTGAGCGGAAATCAAGCCTCATAACTTCAGACACCGTTTTTCTATTTAAATTTTCTTTTTCCTGCTTTCCTCTCTCTTTTGGTATTCTCTTTGATATACTCCATGTTACTTTGGGTCAGTCTCCCAGGTGGGTCCTAGTAGATTTCCTATCAATCTGAAAAGCAGATCTATGTATCAGAGTTTTCAGTTGAAAGTATTGGAAAATGACTCTGGCTGTCTTAAGCAGAAAAAGAATTTAGCAGGAGATGCAAACCTCACAAAAATAGCTTCTGGAAAGGAACAAGAAAGCTTAGGAGTCTAGGTGCTGGGTAAATAAACAAGGTTACACTGCAGGAAAGCCTAGTGTTTTAGCCACCACTGGCACGAGTCTGACCTTAAAATGCACACACACACACAGATACACACACACACACACACACACACACACACACACACACACTTTTTTTTTTTAATCTTTGTGTCATTCTCTCAAACATCCAAGCTTAGGTCATATTGGTTGAGTGAGATCACATCTAAGTTCCTCTCATTCCCCCAGGTAGTAGGGGAAATGTTTCTTTTCTCCAAGATTATCTTTATGTTATTAATACAACATGCAATAATAATGCAATAATTCAAGCTCCATCCTGTTTTCCTAGTAAAAGTCAGAGAGCTCATGGGAAGAGAAGTGTGTTGGTTTTTGGACAGCCAAAAAGAAAAAACATTACCCTGTCTCTCTTGTATTTTATCCCTCAGTTCCTGATTTTGGGATAATGTGGAATGTAGTGGTTAGAGGAAAGCAAGCATTAGAAATAGAAAAGAGAAATGGTTGACATGAACTTATACCTGGAAAAAAGCAAATTGATAGGCGAACAACATACAGACCATTTATTTATATCAGAAAAAACACGGCCTATTCAATCAAGAAGTCAGTCTCCCTTTTAGCTTTTGGGCCACCTGCCAGCCACTCACTGCCTCTGACTCCAGTTCTTCTCAGTCGCCAGGTGGGAATGAAAACGTCTGTCTCCCAGGTTTGTCATGAAGATGAATGAGAAAATATGTGGAAAGCGCTCAGCATGGCACACTGATTTACAGTGGCTACTTGCCAAATACTTGTTAGTTTCCTATCCTTCTCTCTAGAAAACTATCTAACTCCTGAAAAACTCCACCATCACCACCTCTGTAACTGGGGCTACAAATCTGAAATATACTGACTGCATCCATCAGGAAGTGTAATTGCTGTGAAACTCATGCTATATGTGGCCCTGTTATTGATGGTGGTCATGTACAGAGACATCAAGTTTCTTCTTGAAATCAAACTCGTAACGAGATTACGAAGCCCCTTCATTTCTTGTTTCACATTCCTTGTACAGTGCTCCCTTACACCAAAGAGAACTTGATTCTTCCTTTTTTTAATGTTTATTTATTTGAGGGGGGAGGAGGGGCAGAGAGAGAGGAGGACAGAGGACCCAAAGTGGGATCTGGCCAACAGCAGTGAGCCTGGTGCAGGGCTCAAACTCACAAACCGGGATATCATGACTTGAGCCGAAGTCGGAAGCTTAACCACTGAACCACCCAGGTGCTCCCCCACTCTTTTATTAATGTTTATCTTGATTCCTCCTTTCTTACGATTGTTATATAATAGTCTTTCATCATGGTTTCTCTTTATTCTTAGGGAGTCTCCTTAGTAATGAAAACAATAAAGCTGTATTAGATAAAAGTGATGAAGATCATGTGTATATTGAATATTAAGTTCTTAAATATTTGAAGGAAAAATACTGATCATTGAAGGGGATCTCTCAATTTATGCAACTCGTGGAAGAATATTTCTTCCAAAATAGACTAATTGGTTTGAAATTAAAAGAGAAATAAGTGTAATAAATTAAAAGTTGTGGAGAAATAATGAGACATGTCAAAACTATGTTTTGTTCTAGGAGAGTGGTTCTTAAAGAGTAGTTTGTCTAAGTGTAATCTGGGGAACTGTCATCTGCAGAATTCCCAATATCACTCCAAAAATGGGGAATTATTAATTCTGGGAAAGAGCCCAAGGATCCACATTATTAAACACACTTCTTGGTGATTTTGATGAGCTAGTTGCTAGGCTAGAGGGATTTTTTCTACCCCTTTTGAGAGACTTTTTGAAGAGAAAATTTTAACTACCCCGGATTTTGCAAAACTAGCAGTGAGTGATGACCCCTCAGTGGTTGTAAAGCAGGATCTCAAACCGTTGGCCGAGGACCAAAACCAGTTCACAGATGTCTTCTGTCTGACAAAAATCACGTTTAGGATGTTGCTTGGAATGTCCTTAAGCTCAGTTTGCTTTCTTCAGCTCACTTTTGTCTGGCTCATGGGCTTCTGGTTGTAGCTCACATTTAAGCGATACAACTGACCCTTAGACATTTGTTTATGAGCTCTGAGAACTTAAAGCATTGTTCTACAAAGCGTAAACTCAGAGTGAGGTATTTGGGAACTTCCAGCACATGATTAAATTTGGTTTGTAAATTCTAATTTGACAAGGCTTGCCAAGCTAGGGTCAAATTTTTAAGAACTATTTTTGTATTCAAGCATAATATATTCTGAAGTGAAGGCATATTGGGTCCCTGCCCCTCTTCCATGAGGCACCAGTTCACTTCTCTGTCCACTTGGCCAGATGATGAGCAATACATGGGCAGGAACTGAATCTTTGGACTTGCCTTGTGATCGGAGCCAGCACATTATACAGAATGCAGTAGATGCTTAAATGTTTGTTGAAACGCAAAGGCGGAAAAGAAGGGAGAGTGGAAGGAAGGATGGGAGGAAGGAAGGTAAAGAAAAAGACAATGGAGAAAAGAAGAAAAGGAGGAAAGAAGGAGAAAAAAACAGGAAAGAAAGGAAAAAGTACTGAGACAAGTGTCATTTGTAGAAAATTTAGAAATGTGACTAATTGGATCCCTCATTTTAGGAAAATACCAACAGGAATATGGACTACTTTAATTCTCAAAGTTTATAGAACATAGTCAAATTCAGAATTAGGCATCTTTGAGCCAAGATAGAAACGAAGAGAATTGTTTGTGTTTTAGTATCAGGCACTGTATTCTCAGATATTGACAGAATACCCTAAATTTTTCTTTTGTCACCCATGGGGCTTCCTGCCAGGTTTCTGAAGTAAAAATATTAAATGAGTATCTTGGAAGATTATTTTAAGTTTGTAATTACTTACAATGTAGCTAAACACCAAATGAGCATCAAAAAAATGCCAGTGTGCTATTTATATTTTAATCTAATCATCATCTTTGTCACAATCTATCATCACAGTCTTCTCCTTGTGTCTATGTTTTTTCCATTGGAAAAACATGGCTTTAAAGGGAGAGAGAAAAATGTCATCTGTTGCTTTCAGAAAATTAAACTCATTTAAAATTGAGTACTCAGAAATCCTGTTATTTTGTTTGTTGACTTTTGGTATCTTCTTTCCAAAATAAAACCTACTCAGAGCTTGGTTATTTAAAATCAAGTGAGTTGGAAATCTATAAAGTTGTTTAGACACCATGTCAAGTAAGCTGGGTGAGAGAGTGGTGTATTAGAAATACAGGTGTATCATGGGGTTATGTACTCATCCAGATCCTACTGTGATCCTAATGACCTCTGGTATGTCATTTCATTTCCCTGAGACTCAGATTTCCATATATATATTGAGCACATCTTTCAAACTCAATTTATAAGAATTTGGAATTGACAGTACAGCACTATCAATTAACTGCATTCAAGCTCCATTTTTCAAAGCTTCTATGTCTTTGGACAATAACTTCCACTCTCTGATTCTTATTTCAATCACCTTGAAGTGGGCGTTATTACATTACTTTGCATGTTTTTTTGACAAAATTAAATGTGAAACCATATATGAAACAGCAATAGGCACATAGATTTTTTTGATGACCCCTGCCTGCTGGGAAATAATCTGTGACTTTTACATCTGACTAAATGAAGAAGAAGGAAAAAAGGAATTTGGAAGCAATCATTTTGTAAATAAAAATGGTAGCACCTTCTCTTTTCCAATATCACCGATAAAAGGAACATATTTGAAACTTCTAAGGCAGAAAGCCTCATTACTTTGATTGTTGATAACCTACTTATTCCTATATTCTTGATGTTTGTGTGGGAAAATGAGTAACCTAGATACACAGCTTGCAAAATGCACCAAGCAGTCATTTAACAAATGCACTGAGCTCAGAGTGCTGAATGCTCTTCCAGTTCTGTCGGCTACCCAGAGGGCTGTGCAGCATGCCTCTATGGGGAAGATGAAGCACATCCCTGAGATAAAGTTTAAAGAGCAACATATCAACAAGTACAAATCAATAGTTTATAAAATGAGTGCCTAAGTGCTGAGGGGATCCTTTGGAAAGCTTCCTTCAAAGCAATGAGATAAACTAAAAGGGTAGTGGTAGTGTGCATAAAGAAAAAGAAGACCAAAATTCAATTTCAGAGCACTTAAGGCCAGACCAAGAAACAAGAAAATAGTGTTTGTGAGTGTTTGAATTTCTTCTACTTTTTTCAAATTTTATTTTGGTCTTGTTTTGTTTTAAATTCATGCACAATAGGATTTTATCAATAGGTTCTGTATACCATGCCCCTATCTAGAACCTCTTTGAACATTGTCAACAATTCATGAATACAGTATTGAGGTATAATTTATGTGCAGTAAAAAGCCCTCATTCAAAATTCAGTTTCAAAGAATACAAGTTTCAGGGCACCTGGGTGGCTCAGTCAGTTGAGCGACTCTTGGTGTCTGCCCAGGTCATGACATTAGAGTCCTGGGATTGAGCTCGAGTCAGGCTCCATGCTAAACATGGAGCCTGCTTGTGATTCTCTCTCTCTCCCTCTGTTCTTCTCCCCTACTTCTCTCTCTCTCTCTCTCTCTCTCTCTCTCTCTCTCTCTCAAGAAAAAAAAATATATGTTTCTTAAAAATAAGAATAACATTTATTTTTTATTTTTTTATTTAAAAAAATGTAATGTTTTTATTTATTTTTGAGAGAGGGAGAAGACAGAGTGAGTGAGGGAGGAGCAGAGAGAAAGAGAGAGAGAGAGAGAGAGAGAGTGAGAGAGAGAGAGACAGAATCCAAAGCAAGCTCCAGGCTCTGAGCTGTCAGCACAGAGCCAGACTGAGGGCTCGAACTCACAAGCCATGAGATCATGACCTGAGCTGAAGTCAGATGCCCAACCAACTGAGCCACCCAGGTGTCCCGCATTTATTTTTTTAAAAGACTTGGTCTCAGACGAGTCATCTCAGTAATAAGCAGAGGCTCAAAAAATGTAAGATGAGAAAATAGAAGAAAATTATAATGTTTGGAAACCATACTGATTTTAGTAAAAATCACTTAATTTCCAAGAGTATTATTTAAAGCATTATCTCTACCTTTTGCTTTTGTTTTCCTATTTGATAGCATATTTGAAAGAGAGAAAAGTAAAAAAATTTATTTTAAGTCTTTTTTTTTTCTTCATTCTGAGCACTAGTATTAGAATAAGGTTTTAAACCAATGTCATGGAATTAGTATTTCTTATGAATACCCATGGACTTCTCTTTGAGAAAAATATATGCATTTAATTTTGTGTATCTTTTTGAGGAAACAAATGGAATAGATAATACAAAAAGTGTGTGAAGCAACTTGTTGTACAACACCCCCACCTGTTTATATATATCTATATATATCTATATATATATCTATATATATATCTATATATATATATATATATCTATATATATATATAGATATCTCCATGAACTGTGATGTAGACAGCAAAGGATTGATTGTATGTGAAGCCCAGTACACACATCTGGGAGGCACTGACTCTATGTTGGATGCTAAAAACATCAATGTACAAGTTGGTTGGATTTTTCTGAACCATTTTGACAGTTAATTGGCTTATGGAGAAAAACTTAACAGTGATACAAAACCATCACATCCAGTAAACACTTTATGTGAGTGAACTGTGTGAATCAGTCATTTGATATTGTAGCTTTGTCTTTGACCTATAATGCTGTGCTCAGTGACAAACTTCAGAAAATCCCATGGTCTGTCATATATGAGTAGGATAAAAAATAAAGCCAATTCGTTTTATTTGGTCTAATGTTGCTTCCTTTCGTTGTTACAAATATATGCTAACAAATCAGAATAGAATAGATGACAGTCTTTTTTATGGGAAGAGAATGTGTCTTTCCATTTTGTATCCAGGCACTTAATCCCATACCTGGAACAACTGAGGTACTCAATTAAAATTTGTGGAATAAATAAGTGGGGTCATGGATAAGTCGGTTATCAACAGTCAGTGGAAAACCATCAGTACTGAAGGAAATACACAAAACCTGTCCCTTCAAAGAAGGGATCAAGAGCATCCTCTTTGAATAATGAAATAAAGCTCATTTTAGAAAGCAAGTAGCTACATTGATTTACTTATATTTACTTTTTTGTCGTAAGTAGCACAACTGAAGTGTAAGAAGTCACACCAGGGCACAGATAGCTGCTTCTAAAGCAAGAGGCTTTCAAAATGTTTTCATTTAAAGTTAGTTTGGGAGCTTGGAGATTATGTTTATAAACACTTCCCTGTCATTAGGTCCACCAGCATATGACATCTTTCAGTATCCTACATGGCTTCCAAGAGACCAAAAAGGATTACCACTCATGAGAACATATTTGTTTTATAAGGGAATTGATTTGAATTTTTAGAGCATACATAATGCAGAAAAGAAGTAATAATGATTTTTGGCATGCATAGAAACATTTTGCATCCATAAGTTGACTAAGGTTTTAACTTAACAAATACCAGGGCTTAAATCAACAGATTAGAACATTTTAGCCTTGTGTGTGCATGTGTGTGTCTGGATGTGTTTGTTGCGGAGGTGGGGTCTGGGTGTGTCAGTAATAGTGTCCGCATTCCTGTTCTGAATTGCAGAATGATCGCTTAGTGTCCAGGTATACATTCCTCCTTTTAAGGATTTACTTTGAAATATTGCATTTTAGTCTGAAGTATGTACTTGACTTCAACCCGTTGCCTTCTTACCATTTCTGCTGAAATGGCACAATAGGATATCTCACTACTGTGCCTTTTAACGAAGTCTCCCCATTGACTTCTGGGAATACTTGAAGCTCTAATCACAGGTGCATGAGGATATATCATTTTGTGGCTTGTTAAAATCAGCTTTTGCACCTGTGTCCATGAATCTGCAGCACATAATCATCCACATGAGTCCCCCTACAGACTTAGAATAGCCTCTCAACCATTTCTGTTGCACTATTTAGAAAATAATAATAATTCTGGTTTTGTATTTGCATAACTAAATATGGTTGCTGTAGCTAAAAAAAAAAACTAATAGTTATTAAAGTCTATCCTGGAAAGCCCAATAAGCTAATCTGTTCACTGGTTTCCTAAATTTCTGTTGAACAGAGTTATTTGTGTGGCAGGTACGAGTATAATAAGAGTTGTTGATTATGCATGTTTATTTTTTCCTCCTTGAATGGAAATCAAACATGCTTAAATGTTTAAACACCATATTTAGTCATACGGACATTGATAGTTGAAACATTAGGTATGTAGTACACTGTCCCCAAATTCAGTCATGTAATTACTTCCCTGGGCTGTGGGCATTTCCTTTGTGTACAGATTCTGACTACAATATGTTCATGTTGGTTACTGTTTTATAGTCTGTGTCTCAACATGGATAAGGTAGCTGTGGAATATGCAGGACCTCATATATGCCCCTTAAAGGTGTTTCTCACATGCTCTCCTACAGACGTGATGCACGTTTTTTACAGTGAATGTTGACACTGACCAGAGTGTCAGAACTCACAAAGGAAACTATCCTTGATCTAAACCAACATGTGGAATTTTCTTTAGCTGGTGATGAGTTTGGCCTTTTTGAATCTCTTTGCTCAGTTACCCTAAGAGTTCTATAGGTAGAGTCAGAAAATTATTCTGATTACCCCAAGTGGTCACCTACATGAAAGAGAAGGGGTACACACCAAAAATATGTGGGTTTTAATATCAATAATGTTTATTTATACCGACAGCTTAAATAGATCAATAAGAGGACCGTGCACTCTGCAAAAACACCTTCTGTAGCTCATAAACTTCAGTCTTCTGGCTTTAATGTTTATCAGCATCTTGAGAGGCATTTGTGGCCCTTCACATACTCTTTCATGATTCCATTATTGATTAACTAGTGATGCCTGCTAGACCTAGGTCATGGTTCACTATTTTTCCATTAAAATGAAGAAATACCTTGTTTGTTGCAGGTTCACTTCAAGCAGTTGGCTTGTGGGACTCTGAGAGATGCTGCCGCCCATGACATGTTGGAATTATCATGATCAACTACCCAGTTTGGATTTCAGCCAGTGGCCAGGAGCTTTGCATGGTAGACAGCAAGGGTTGGATTTTTAAAAAGAGTAAACCAGGTAAGATTTGAAGAAGACATTGGATCATTTATCATTTGCTCTAAGGGTTTTAGTGTGTTGCCAAGATGCATTGAATAAATGTACAGCTTTTCTATTTATTTTCTAAGTCCACTGAACAGGTTGTTGAAGAATGGTACTCCCTTGGATTTAGGAGAATGTATAGAGTAATAATTGAGTCCATTTTTTCTCAAGAGGAGAAAGGAGTTATTTTAAGATACATATAAAGCAGACCCAAGATACTATGGATGCAATAGCCCAAAATTGCAAGCTAAGGAGATTTCCTCTTTAAGTAACTACTCGGAACTATAATGGAATAAGCAGGTGTACTTTTGAAGGTGTTGTAGGAAAAGTGTTGCTGTTAAGTTGTTGTACTATACACATTATCGAAATGTGAGTGTCGGTTTATAGCATATGATCTTATAAATATGCCTAAGGGTTACTCTAATTTAGAAGATTATACCATTATTCTGCCATTTATTTCTTTGTAAGTATTTATCATTCCAATTTCGGTTCATGTAAGTATTATTTAAAATGGCGATACAATGACATCCTTCATTATTATTGTGGCTCTTAGATTTTAAAATGTTACGCTTTTATTCAAGTATTCTTTTTGCTACTTTTATCTATTGCATTCTGGAAACTCTTCTCAACCATTACCTATAGTTTGTCAGACCTTCTTATCTCTCTCCTTAACTGTCTGCCTCCTCCATAATATAATTTAAATCTGTTATCAACAATTACCTGGGAGAAGCAGGAGTCATTCTTGTGCTCTGACTTTAAGACCATCAAAGCTTTTTCAGATTCTTTGAATTTTAGGCATCCCAAAGCATGATTTTCTTTAAGTTCAATTATAGAAACAGAAAATATAAGTAAAATGCATTAATTGAGAAAAAAGGAGGAAGATTATTCTAAGTCACTTGAATGAACTATTTAAGCCAATACAGCTTTCTTACTTTCTGAAAATAAAGTAGGTAGAACTCAGTCATCAATAAATAAATTATAGCCTAAGATAATTATTTGGATATAAAAGAGAACTTCTGAAGTGACTGAAAATAATTGATTCTTTAAAGTATAATAAATAAGCCTTCCCAATCCCATAATAACTTATTTGTCTGTGATGATATCAAGAGAGAAAAAATCAAAATACTCACAGATTTCAAATTTATTAGAAGTAGTATAGATGACCAGACTCATGGCAGAAATCCTTACTGATAAACTGAGTTGTGGACAATTGTCGTGCTTAGTGGCAAGGGGGAGTTATGCACACTTACAAGAGTTCTGCTAGTCTGTAAATAAAAGGGACTATACCTCAACCTGCTTCTGTGCTTTGTCGCATTAGAATGAAGCAAACGATTATAACAAGAATGCCTCATGATAGATTTACCTGTTTTATTTATTTATTTATTTATTTATTTATTTATTTATTTATTTATTTTTGAGAGAGAGAGAGAGAGAGAGAGAGAGAGAGAGAGCAAAAGCAGGGGAGGGGCAGAGAGAGAGGGAAACACAGAATCTGAAGCAGGTTCCAGGTTCTGAGCTGTTAGCACAGAGCCCAATGCAGGACTGAAACCCACAAACCGTGAGTGGTCAGAGAGAAGTCAGATGCTTAGTGGACTGAGCCACCCACGTGCCCCAGATTTACATATTCTTAAATGTTTAAGTCTTAATATCTGAGTCCAAAATAAATTCCATCCTGATTGTGCTTATTTCTCTATTTTCAACAAAATTGGGTTCCATGTTAAAACATCAGACTTAGAAGAAAAAGACAAAAAGAAGGATAAAATGAAACCAGTTTTGAAGGACCTCATGTGATAATGCAATTACTAGCACTTCTTTAATCTTGTCACAAGGAAGAGTTCTCCTGTACTGTGAGATCAGCATTTTTGTTCTTTAGAATACCTTTCCGAACTTTGTAAGTTAGCAATATAGAAAAAGTGTACAAGCGCTTTTGATCCAAGAAACATAACTTCTTTTCTCTTCAGTCAACCTTTTGAAAGTGAATCCTATTGATTAGGAGGTACAGAGATAGTACACTCTACTGTTCTGTATAAAAACATATATTGTAGAAGGGCCCCAAGCACATAAAAGATTTGACAGTGAATTCATGTATTTTCCCAGTGAAAGGTTAACTCTTTAAAAAGGAACAGAAAATTTATACATTATAGTTTTATAGCTTATATTAGTTTTAAATTCATTTTTGTTCTCTGTTGTAACGATGGTAGTTGTGTTTTTTATAGGGATGCATGTTAGCTCCTCCATAAAGTTAAGAGTGTCAAGGCTTCCCAACTCTGCTTCTCACAAGTTTATAACAAAGCCATAACAATTTGTACTGTTCCTTAGCTTAAAAGCAATTTTTCTTTCTTAACTCATTTTAAAAGTAAAGGTTTGCCTAGCTCAGGATTACATTGTTGTATGTTTGTATGGAGAAGCAATATTAAGCAAGAAAGACAAAATATAAAAGGTGAGGTTTTCAAAAGCGCTTCTGATAACAGCATGCCCCATGTTATGGGATATGCAGTCTCCAGCATGATTCGCGAAAATGTTTACACAGCACCCATGTATGCCATGTGTCCCTTACTTTCTGCAGAGAGCAATGGACATTCTTACCTGTGCAACTATTCTTATTTTGAGATCTTATTTTGAGGTCTTCTAAGAACCTGGAGAACTTAGCGAGGCAACTGATTTCATCATAAAAAGTCTTGTAGGAATCTTAAATACTTTTAGCTACCTATTTATTTACAATTCAGTTTTTGAATGTCAACAGGATGTAAAGCACTGTGTGGCCAGTAACAAATTAACAACCTTCCTTGCCCTGAATTCATCTAGCAGGGTGAAACTGCCATGTAAACAGCTCAACTTTGGGTGAAATGAACTAAAAAGTTTGATGATGTATTTCAAACAGAATTCTCCAGAAACTAAGATGAAGGACTGTTGTAACTGATAGGAGTATTCAAAGGTCTTGAGGCTTAAGAGGCATTTCAGCTTCATCGTTAAAAAGTAGGGAGAAGGGCACTCAGGTGGTTCAGTTGGTTAAGCTTCTGACTCTTGATTTCAGCTCAGGTAATGATCTCAGGGTTCATGGAATCGAGCCCCTCATGGGACCCTGTGCTAACAACGGGGAGCCTACTTGGGATTCTCTCTCCCCCTCTCCTGCTCATGTGCTCTCTCTGTCTCTCTGTCTCTCTCTCTCTCTCTCTCTCTCTCTCTCTCTCTGTCTTATTTATTCTCTCTCATAAAAATAAATAAACAAAAAAAGTAGGGAGAATTTTAATTGATGGGAAATAGGTGTAACAGCATTCTAAGTTCAGGGAACAGTATGGCAAAGCCACCATGATGTAAAAATATATGTTACCTTTGGAGAATGGGAGACTTGCCCCTGGAAAGTAGGGAGACATACAGGAAGAGATGGAGGATATAGGTAGGGGCTGGACTGGAGTGTTTGGCGTGCACAGCTACGGTGTTATCATATGGACCTGATGTAATTGAATCTGTGCTTAAAGACACAGCATGGGATCCCTAGGGGCAAGGAAGGTATGTGCAGAGACAAATGGTAAACTCAGAGTATACAGTTCTATGAGTGCATAAATGTGTCATTTCTAGTGCTGCGTCACCAGTGCCTGGAACAGGTCCTACTCATCACTGATTCAGACTAAATGAGTATCTCTCAGTGATAATCCAGAAACTTCTACATTTGCAACTTTCTCCTTTTTTATAAGTGGTTTGAAAACTCTTAATACAAACCATGAAAAGTTAACATACATGTTTTCCATCATCTACACGGGTAACACACACACACACACACACACACACACACACACACACTCACAACTCTCTCCCAGTATGTGCTTGAAATTAAACCTCAGATCCTGTTCCTGAAATTTATGCCTCAATTAAGATGGGGGCAGCTGCTACCCTACTTTATTTCCCTTTTGAGACTTTTATCTCTCAGGCTTTATCCTTCCCTTCATTGTTTTATCATCCCATCAATCACTGTTTCACTCCTTGGGAACGCAGCGTGCATCGCAGGCACATTTTTATGGCCAGAAAGCAAAGCTACCCTACTTGGCATGTAGTGCTTACTTAAACCTAATTAAATAATTCTGCTGAAAGTATGTCCTTTCCAGCACTGTGCACATTTGGCCAAAATGATAGGGAACACTTTAAAGCTGTGGAAAATAACCGGGGTAGGGAGCCTGAAGAAGACACAAATTGAATGATGGTGAACTTCAGCCCAACCTTCCTTGACATAGTCCTCTAATGAGCCGGGGTGCATTCACACTTCTGCTATAGGAAACTCCTAACTCACAGCCCAGCTTTCACCCCAATTATTTTGTTGAAAATTACCATTGTTGAAGGCTCCCCAGTAGTACACCAAATTCAGTACATTTTGTATGACTGAATCATCTATTTTCAGTGAACTTCTCTTGTAGTCTGGGAAAAATCCAATAATTTCTTTCAAAATATGCATACCTAAGGAAATGTAGATATGATTCACTATAATGTAATATTTGTGAGACCAACGTCTTTGTCTTTCTTCTCTTAAGACCTTAATATCAGGGACACATTCCTTTTCAATAAACATATCTGATGAGTGAATGAATGAATATCAAAAATTGTGCTTGAGATCAAATTCATAACTTCTGTGTTAACAGCAGGAAATACAATGCTCTCTTCTTAGTGAGGCCAGCTAGCGTTTGGTTCATCTTGCCCAGTGTTAGATCAAAGGCATCTTATAGCTTGCAGTACTGCCATTATTTAGTGAAAGATTTTTTTTAGGTTTAGTTTTGAGAGAGAGTGCACATGTGCAAGTGGGGAAGGGGAGAGAGAAGGAGACAGGATCCGAAGAGGACTCTGCACAGAGAGCCTGACATGGGGCTTGAACTCACGAACTATGAGATCATGACCTGAGCCAAAGATTTTTTTTTTTTAAATCATATGATGACAAAATTTTTTTATGCATATGAATGATTTAATATAAAATAAAGGATCAAGAAAAAAATTATTAAATGCCTTGTTGCTTTTATAAGTAAAGTATGGTTCTATTTTACAGTCACAAATTTTGAATTTTTATTTTTATAGATCCCAAATGCTTGGAAGAAAGAAGTAAGGCTTTCCCTGTTTCCATGCTATTGGGTGTGAATTTCTCTGGGTAGAAGTCACTGGACTACTGCTATCCTAGCAAGCTACCCTTTCATATTTCAAGAAGACAGGTTATAGCAAATTGTGGTTGTGAATATACTATCTCAGTTAAAGGCCCTGTCTTTAAGTAAAGCCTGGATTTGAATCCAAACTCTGACACTTACAAATTATATGACCTTGGGTAAGTCATTTATCATCTGAAAACTTTGATTCCCAACTGGTAACATGCACGTAGTAGTAGCTGTCCCATGTATAATTGTGAGGATTAAGTGAGATCACACATATAAAACACTCAGCAGAATATCTGACACATTATAAATAAGTGATATATATAAAAATATATCTATTTATAAATTACTGATATACTGATTTATAAATTACTGATATATAAAAGTTACTGATATTTATTATTATTATTATTACCACTAATAGTCTATTGTTATTATTACTACTAATAGTCTATACATGTAGCAGTTCTACCTAGAAGTTCATTTGTTTCAGCGAAATGTCAGAATATTTTATCCTTAGTCCCTAGAAGTAAATGATATGTAAAATGCTTAGCATTTACACATCTCATAAGCACTCAATTACTGTTAGTTGTTGTGGTGCTAGTTTTAATTGTCATTTTCCTATATAAGCACTTCTCTTCTTCAGGCTTTTTGAGGAGATCTTGGGTCTAATCTCTTTATAGCAACAACTTCCTTCTTAGGATGATGGCAAGTCTGTGTATTGTGGTTAGTGTTATGACTTTAAGATAAGGCCCAATCCGTTATTGGTTATATTATAATCACATTGCTGGGTGCCTTGATATTGAGGTGAATAGCATTTTCTTTAAAACCAAATATGACCAGAATGGTTTTTCATACCAAATTATAGTCTTTAGAATCAATAAAACACATTGAAAGCCACTAAAGGAAACATTAACATATATCTGACAGTAGCAAACAAATCATCCTGATCTGTTGACATAATTCTCTAATATGGAAATACTACTTTAACATATACTCATAGATACTGTCTTTAGAGGTCCCTGACATTAATCAAGCAGTATATATGTAATTATGCCTTTAACCTTTCCTTTTGTTACATGTATTTTACACAAAAATACTGTTATTAATTTTAAAATGAAAATTTAGGATTAAAACTACTTTTAACGTGGTAAAACAATACTTTAAAAATTAACTGTCATGATTAATTTCACAAAATGCCACCTAAAACCATATAGGAGAAGAACAGGGATAAATTAGAGGCAATTCCATGAATTTCTGGCCTGTGCTTCATAGACTGTTGGTTTTGGGTGGCCCTATTCTTGTCAACAAATGGCAGAATCTAGATAAATCAGCTGAGATGTGAGGGAAGACAAGTAGACTAGAAAACCGAGGGAGGGTCTGTTGAAAATGAATCACTCTGAGGTAAATAAAGGATTCCAGGCTTTGGCGAAGGACTTTCTAGGATTGGACTGTGAGTTTCTGCAAAGAGCCAGGTCCACAAAGATGCTCATCTTGCCCTGGCAGCTCACCGCTGCCCTTGGCGAGAGGCAGAGGAAGCCATTGGTGGAGAGGAGAGAGATTCAGGGATGCACCGTGGTTTGGAAGTAGCTGAAGTGATGGGCTGTGCAGTTGATTGGGCAGTCAAGAAGCAGAATCATGCCAGGGGTTACCAGCTCGATAGCATGTGTGTGATGTGTTTGAACTGAGTGGCAAGAAATCCCTGAGTGAGCATGGGGAACATTTCATTAGAAGGGAGTTATTTATTCTAAGGATAAGATTTAGCATGAAATTAAGATACTGCTGAAGTCAATCTTTACAAAGTCTCTTCTGCAGAAATATGATAACCAACACCTGATTATATCATGTCTCTTTCTACTGCATCCAACAGGACAGTAGGAATGAAATAATAATGGTACCCACCCTCAATTGAATATTGGGATCAATGTAAGTTTTTTTATATCAATAACCCTGAAATATAGACACAGTTATACACATATTCAACATGAAGAAACTGGGACTTGGAAAGGTTAGTTACTTTTCCAAGCTCACACAGCTCGTATGTGTGAGGGCAAGATCTCCCAAGATCTCCTTTGTCTAAAACCTGTGTGTATTCCATTATATTATTATCCTATTTTTCAGTTCCTGAGACTACTGTTCCAATCTTTGTGCCATTATATATGCGAGTACATTTGCTGTACTATGTATTTTTATATTTTGTAATTTTTTCTTGCATATGTGTGCATATTGCTTTTCCATGAATTTGAAAGTTGCTTAAGAGGTAGAGTATCTCTTTTTTATGGAGGGCCCATTAGTGCTAGTCCTGGGCCATTATGCAGGGCAGGGCCATTATGATGGGCCCTGATTCTGAGCACGTGTTTGCTGCTAATGATACCAGTTAACAAACTGGTTTCCTCTTTTCAACAGAGAGTTTACATAGACTTCATAAATAACTCTTAGCATAAATGCCACAATTTATGTACCTGTAATTTTTTGAATACCTACATAAATGGCCACAATTAAAATAATTTGAGAAGGGCGACTGGGTGGCTCTGTCGGTTAAGCATCTGACTCTTAATCAGCTTGGATCATGATCTCACAGTTTGTGAGTTCACGTCCCATGTCAGGCTCCATGCTAACAGCACAGAGTCTGCTTAGGGTTCTCTCTCCCTCTCTCTGCCTCTCTCTCTCTCTCTCTCTCTCTCTCTCTCTCTCTCTCTCTCTCTGTCTCTCTCTCAAAATAAGTAAACTTTAAAAATAATTTGAGTAATGTATTGTCTTTCATCTATGTAGCATTTCTTTCCTCTAACAGAGAGCACCAGAGTGATTTAACATAATTTTCCAGCGTGCTTTTGTGGAACACTGATCTGGAGGTGTATGTTCCATATACAAAGGGTTTTGCAGCCAATTGCATTTTGCTGGTGTAGTAATTTATGATAAGGACTGGCTCAAAAAGAAAAGGTTTAGGTTTGCCTGCAACAATTGCCACTCCCTTCCTGAATAAATGGAGGATTGTTGGTCAGAGGAATATAAATGATCTTGAACCATCTTTTCCCACAAGATTACAACTCTGATGTTAAGTACAGAGGTTTTGGCCAGTCACATTCTTATTCTTTTTTTTTTTCCCCCCTCCCATTTCTTTTCCTCTCTTTTTTCCTCTCCTTCCTCCTTCCCTCTTCTTCCTTTTTCCTTCTCCCTCCTTTTCCCCCACCTCTTCCTCTTTCTTCTTCTTCCTCTTCTTCTACCTCTCCCCCCTGCCTGCCCCATACACACATACTCTTCCCTCTTTTTTTCTCTCCTCCCAACCTATGAGCATGCTAACATTTTCCCCTCTTTGGGATTTCCCGTGTTTTGATCCAAACATACCATCACCTCTAGTATATCCCTTCTCTAGATATGTTACTCTAGATATGAGGTTATAACTTTCTTTTTCATATCAGCCAAGTCTTGACACTGTTCTCCATCTCCTTGTTTTTAACCAGAGGGACATTGTAATTTTAAGGCGACCCTTATAGATAGAGTTCCTTTTAGCAGGGAATTACTCTTCAGAGGGTAACCTCACTTTCATATTCTTGGTAGGAGAATTCTGTATACACAGCTACATTTTACACATTCAAAATGCAGCCCTAATTATGAAGCCAAAGCCAGTTAGTGTTAGGCTACATCATTAGCACCATCATTAGGAAACATTTGCTGAGAGCCTTTTTTGCGGGGGCACAAGGCCATAGGAAACAGTCTCCATTTCTGTCTGCTTTCACTTCCACATAGATTAAAGACCATCGCTACTCTTAAATATTAACTTTACCCTGAAGGAGTTTATGATGCCTGTGCCAAGCAACACAGATATGTAACACTAGCAAAAAAGAAAAAGACAGTACTGTAAGTGTCAGGCAGGAACTTGGATAGATGACAGAAACAACAGATTCAGAGGAAGAAAAAGTCCTGGGAGGCTAGAGGTCTCAGGGAAGCTTTATGAAGGAGGTGGATCCAGAACTGAGTCTCAAAGATTAAGAATTGTCTTTGGTTTTAAAAAATGCTTGGCTACAGAAGTCTTTTCACCTTTCCTTATCTTTGGTTTTGTCTTCCATCCATTCAAACCTACAGCTGAGAGCAAATAGCAACATGTCATTTCCATACCTTGAGGATAAAGCGCTATTTCTCAATGTGTCTCTTTTTGCCTCTTGAGACATTCATATGCATGCACTTTATTTGGTTCTTAGTGTTACTACACAGTGCTTGTTACCATCTGTCATGCATATCTGGCTATTATTTGTCCTTCTCAACCCCTTACCATACTTCTCCATACTTCTCCTTCTCCATACTTCCATTACATCTGCTTCTGTAACCACAATGTGAGTCCTCTAAGGCAGAGATCAATTCTAACTTATTCCTGTTTTCCCAGAATGATTGTATCCCACAGAGCTGGCATGTATAAATGAACATACGCCTTTTCTTCTCAATCACATTAGGACTAGGTCACTTAATTTTTTGTCAGTTTTGATGACTGGTAATCCAACCTTACTCTCTTCTATGCCTTTGCTTAGCCAAAATGCCTTTATGGGATGGTTGAAAAGAACAGTGTGTTCTAGAATGTTTAGTAAAAGTGTTGTGGGCTGCCAAATATGATGTAAATTATCAGGATTAAAAACAAAAATTCTATCTGCAGCACTGGAAATATTTCAGATGGTATTTAAATGTAACTCGAAAATGTGATTTCATGAAAATGTTAGTATTTATATGAACAATTCAAAGTACATGGAAAACTAATACTGATAGAAAAATTTTAAGAGCTTAAATACCTTTTTATGTGTCTATGTTACTGGAATTTAGTTAGGCTCTAAAGCTTTGTAAATATCCTCTAGTAGAAAGTCTCCTACCCTACTTCTGAATATCTCCTGTATGTAGTTGATATAAATTCATTTATCAAATCTGATATGATGTAAGCCAAAAGAGTACAGTTATTACAGTATAATGTTTAAGCTAATTTATGATAATTTTTATTAAAAAAGTAACATTTTGTTTCCTGGATGAGCCTGCAGCAGAATGAAAACATGCTTCATCAGCGGAATGGGTAGTATTTTCTCCAACTGATCTTTCATCCAAGGGAATTCTTAAGCCAGAACCTTCTAAAAGATACAATTTGGAGAACTTCCAAAAAAGAGAAAAAAATACCTTTCCTGAAAAGAATGGTAAACTATAGTGTGATCTCATTTGTCCTAAATTCTGCATATCATTCACCCACGAGCTGTAGTTGTCTCACCCTTAGGTGATATGTGCCATAACTCATTCTAGCCAATCGGATGCATTTACTCCTAAAGGGACTCATATCTTGGAAATAACCTTCCTGTTTCAAACTGTGTTCTCTAATGAATGAGAAGGTAACTGCATTAAGTACCTTTCTAGTTGCCAAGTGTAATCATCTTCTACCTAGGCGAGTGTGTGGCTGGCCTCTGTATCTGGCATCCTTTGTGAAATGTAATCACGGGTGTAATTTAAGTGGAACTCAGGGACCGGACATAGAAGTTTCCTCAAATGCTTGGATTATAAATATCAATAGCAAATTCAGCTTGCCTTTTCCACAAGGCATTTTCTTTCTTATTTGGACACAGTCATGGGTTTAAACAGGAATCTTTCATATGCAGAAACCCAGTAGCTGAGGTTTGAATATATCAGGGAGGTATTTGCAATTTAGACTTGGAAACAAATCTGTTACAAATGAGAATCAAGTAATTCCAAATGCATAAAGATGAATGTAAATATATGCCAGATCTGCCTTAGGATAGTATAATTCAGTTAGTAACAAACACACTACTATTTGTGATTTCACTTCCCACTGTATTAGCTGATTATTATTAGTGTCCACATTAGTGTCTGTATTAGTGTCCACATCTCTATTTCCCTTTCCCACCAGATTAAAAACATTTTAAGGCCCAGAACTGGTTCTTACCTATTGTAGGAATATTTACCCCTAAAATAAGTCCTGACAAAAAGAAGTGATGATAAGTGAATGAATTAAAAAAAAAAAAAAAGCCTGACACCTAACAGTCCCTTAATAGGTATTTATGAATAAGTGAATTAATGAATGGATGAAAGAATGAATAGGCACATGACATTTTATCACAGTGGATATATTTTAATAGCCAGTTGAGGCTTTGGTCAAAACAAAAGGATATGCACTCTCTTATTTAGTTTAGTAATCAATTAGACTGACATTCAAATTTGAATATTACATTAAAAAAATTAGAAGTAAAATTCCTAGGGGCGCCTGGGTGGCTCAGTCAGTTAAGTGTCAGATTTAGGCTCAGGTCATGATCTCGTGGTTCATGGGTTCGAGCCCCTCGTCGGGCTCTGTGCTGACAGCTCAGAGCCTGGAGCCTGCTTCAGGTTCTGTGTTTCCCTCTCTCTCTGCCCCTCCCCGGCTCATGTTCTGTCTGTCTCTGTCAACAATAATTAAGTGTGTTAAAAAAAAAAAAAGTAAAATTCCTTGCCAGCATTTCCAAATTGCACACTCTATTCTAATGTTTTAAAATAAAATTATCTTCCTACTGGCAAAGAGTGACATTTATAGTGTGTGCTAGGTATTTGTAAATTTCACCCTGTTCTGCCCATGCATTCACATCCCACCTACCTTCATTTTCAGTAACTCTTCCTGTTTAAAACAAAATTAAAACAGCTACTTTTCAGAGTTTGCAGGTCAGCAGATATTTTGTATTTGAATGAAATTCTTTAAAAGGACCATTTTAAATCATTTTGTAGGATGTATGTTATATTGTTTATCTTATGTGGTTAGGAAAAAGGGATATAAGGGTTATTTGTTATAGACAAAACAATCACTGGGTTTTAATATTTAAATGTGAGTCAATTCAAGGTCTGACTATTCTAGGGAAGATTTAGGCACTTGCCATGTGACTGTTAGGAAAAACACACATTTTGCACTTATCCAAAAGGAAAGTCACTACAGAAAACTGGGTACTGGCCTGGCACATTGCCTTTACCCACTTAGAATTGCCTGCAGGGAGAATGACCCAGTTCTTTAATTGGAGAGCACCAAATGTATTTACTACTGGATATATAAAGACCAACCATTCAGATCACCATGACATCTAAACAACTTGAAGGGGCTTTACTTCTGCCCTGAACTCTGTACTTCTGCAAAGGGATGTTGTCTTCATTGAAACAAACTTCCAAGTAGTAGCTATACATAAAGGAAATCACACAAAGATGATCCTTAGGTGATCTAATAACTTCATCAGTAGTACACTGTGTTTATTGGTAAGAAATGAAATTCATAACCTTTTAACATTCTTGGGTTTCTTTGCATGCCTTCATTCCCATACTACCCTAAGTTTATATTTGTTACAGTCATGAAAGAAAAAAAAAAAAAGATATACCTTTGAACATACTGAATACCTTTGTTAGACTGAGATCTCCTTTTGTCCCTGGTGTAACTACCCAAGTGATGAATATTTAGTACCTCCCCGATAAATGTTTGCTGAATTAATGAGCACTGCCTGCACACTTTTCATATCATCTTCAGAAGTCCATTCTTTGCCATTCTGTCTATTGCTTCATTTAACATTTCCCCCAAAATCACTCAGAAAATATTTATTAATATCTACAATGTCGTAACATAGTGTTTTCCTTCTCAGATCTTGTGATACTCCCTTCATTGTCCCAAGGGAACTTACAATCCAGATGGAGAGATAAGACAAAAAACACATAAAAGACTAAATTATGACTTGAAGGAGTAAATGATTAACGGTAAAATGGATAGCATAAATGATATGAAGATAGTGTGTTCTGTGATTATGCCTAAGCTACATCCATTTAGAAGATTCGTATTTGGGAAAACCTGAGATTCCTTGGGGGCAGCTTCCAGAGCTGGGGACTGAGGGGCTTCCAAGAAGAAAAAATCTAAATGAAGAGAATCAGTAGACAAACCTGACCTAATAAGCAAGTCTTAGTCATCAGAGGGGCAGAGTGATGTGATGAGCTGGTTGAATTTGTCCCCAACATAGCATTTCCATTCACAAATGAGTCATATGAGAATTTTAAAGAGAAATAAAGAACTGTGACATAGAGCTTAAATTCCTCTGTAATATGTTAATATTCATGAGATATTACTCTTACATCTATAAGGTCATGGATACCAAGTTTTTATCATTTAATAGATGATAGCAAATGGAACGGAGGCATTGTCTCCCACTTTGCCTAAGGAATAGTGTCCATTTGAGGAACTGGAGGGTTCCACTGGCTGCTCAAACACTAATCACTGGCTAATCACTGACTACCCAAACAAGGAGCTGGCTACTCATCTAATTAATAGTACTCAAACAGGTAGGGTCTGGAAGTATCCCTGGTGTCATGCAGAGACATCAGTGCTCAGGGAAGGTAGCAGCACCTAACTGAAATATCAGTGTTACCGACGAAGAAGGAAAGGGTAGTAGTGACTCTTCATATTTTTGAGTCCATGTTGATTCCCTTCAGTGATATCTCAAAATACCTAGCGCAAGACCCAAGAGAGGATATGGGCAAATGGCATGTTACATACCAAATAGATATTTTGAGAAAGGTGAGTTGACTGAGCCACGGTGCAATCTGGGAAAGCTTCATGAGGCAGGATCTAGGTGTATAAGGAGAGAGGAAGATAGTGGGGAGAGGTGGTACTGAAAATGAAGATGAGCGAAGACAAAGAAGTATTTGTGGTCTGTATGGGAAACCGTGAACATAGCACTGTGACTATAGTGTGGGTGCATTAAAAGGATGGTAGACAACTACATTAGAAATGGATATCACGGGGTTCACCTGGGTGGCTCAGTCGGTTAAGCATCCCAACTCTCGGTTTCAGCTCAGGTCATGATCTCACAGTTTGTGAGATTGAGCCCCGTGTCAGGTTCCATGCTGACAGCATAGAGCCTGTTTGGGATTCTCTCTCCCTCTCTATCTGCCCCTCCCCTGCTTGCTCTCTCTCTGTCTCACTCTCAAAATAAATAAATAAACTTAAAAAAATGGAAATAAGTGCCAAAATTAAAGAAGCCTAGAGCTGCATCACATTAAAAATCCAAAAATAGTAGGTTCCTGATACGAAGATTTCAGAATTTTTGATAGTAAAATCCCTCTGACTCGAGCCATGCAGTGAGCACTTCACTTATCTTTCATTTTCAAAAGCTCTATGAGGAAGTATTATTTGTTTTATGCAAATCAAAATTAAAGCTTATAAAGTTTAAATAATTTGCCCAACGTGACACATTAACAGTTGAGCCAGGAGCCAGGAATCAAGAGCAGATATGTGTAGTTCATATACCATTGCCACCCTCTTCTAACTGTACTCTGCTCCACACCCTGATCTCCATAGCATCAAGTCAGCATTGAATTTTTCCCACTCTGTTCTATGTCTTTGGATAATAGTGATTCCATACTATACACAGATAGGAAAAACATGAATGGTGGGTCTCTCACTTCTTAAAATCCCTTCTTTTCACTTCACCTGACATTTTTTGATATTCACTTAACCTGACATTTTTTAAAGTCACAGGCCTTGATTTTTTTTTTTTTTTTAATTTTAGTACCTTGTGATGAATCTGACTTGAGTGGTTTGCCTTGGCATGTTAACGCTAGAAGAGATCATGTGTGTGGTATTTCTTGTGCCCTCAATAACTTAGGGGCAGAGTTTAAGAATTAAAGGGGATCATATGGGAGAAAGGAAATAGGTTTTATAAAGGAGGATGAGGCAAGCATAAGAAGTGTTGAAGACAGAAGAGACTGAAGTCACAGAGGACTGACATGGGTGGGGAACAAGTAGTCTTGACTTGCTCTATCTAGAAAATGGACTTCAGAGGAGACAAGACCAGCATTCTGAACTGAAAATAGACATGACTTGGGTCCAGAAATGAAGATGCCCACAATGACAGGAAATCGGTAAAAGCTTTCTCTACAGCTGAAGAAGGATAAACCTTCTATCTACTCTAAATGCCTATGAGCAACAAACTTAATTCATTCCCAAGACCCTGTTAAAACTGCTGTGAATATACTTGAGCACCACTAAGGGCATGAGCTACTGTTGAGGAAAGATGACAGTGGTAAATGCAACATCTTAAAGTTGGTTGGAAGAGAGAAATAACATACCATGTTGGGTGTTGCAAGAGGGTGCCATCTTTGAGGAAGCAAGCTACTCTGCTACCATTCCTACTGCTTCATGTAAAACTTGTTTAATCGCACTTCATCTTAACTGAGTGAATGTGTTTGACCTAGCAAAAGTAGCCCACAAAGAAACTGCATTTTAATAAAATTGTATGTGAATTTGTCTTGGAAGTTTGAAATAATTGGGAGATAAATCCAATTTTAAGGGACAAATGAAGAAAAATCTGCAATATGCGCAGTTCAGTTAGCATTATGCGTGTGGTTTTCTTCTAATTTATAATGGAGGAAGTTTTCCAAGTTATTTATGGACTCAGTGAAAAATTAAAATGTGCTATCAAATATATCTGGATGTCACTGTAACCCAAACATTAGTCATGCGTTTTCAAATTTCCGGAAAAAAAGAAAATCCTCATAAAAAGACCTTAGTTACTCTTGTAACTGTACTCTTACAAATGGAACTTAGAATAATACAATAGAGGTTTGCATAAGGGGCAGCGGTGGAACAGAGGACAGAATGGCTGAAAATAAATTAGTGTCTTAGAAACATAATTTTGACAAATATCGTTAGAACTAATGTTTTTATGCTTTGGTCACTGATGTAATGCAATAACATGAATTCTAAAGAATATGTTCATATATACCATCATCTACAGTAAATATTAATTCTAAATCCACTTTAGCTCTCAAATATGTCCAATTTTCCCCATCCTCTCTGCCCCTGGATTGATACAATGGTCTCTTAACTATTCTCTGTAGCTCAAGTCTGGCCCCTGCTCAGTCTGTTTGCCATCAAATGGGACTTAGCATTTGGAGGAAGATCGAGTTCCTTTTGTCCATTGCTCTCCAGGTAGGGAGATAATAACTGTGCCTGGAGCATTTGCTAAAGAAATTAGTTCTGTCCTCCTGTTGGTCCATAAAAGTGTAAACGTTGTCATGTCAGAAGATCACAGAGATTCTGTCAGGCTTACTTTCTAAATATCAATGCCAGGAACCATTCATTTAGCTGTAGCTCCTACTAAGGGATTAAAGCATTTCCTCCCTTTTTGTACCAATGGGACCCTTGCTTACCCAAAGTCATAGTAACAATTCTTCCACAATCCTAACCTCCTTTTATGCAGAAGGAGTTAATTAAATGAAATAGTAAGGAACAAAGCAAAATGGACATAATATGACAGAATTCAATCTGATGGCCTCCTTCCTCTGATTGGTAGCTTGGAATTTTTTGTGCAGTCCTTTCCTGACTTTCCTGGGCTCCAGGGTATTTGAGAGCTTTTCAAATAGTGCTCACTGTTAAGGGCTTGGTTAGCAAAAAATATTAAGTGACCATTTTCCCTGAATGGAAGATTCTGTATAGTTTTTGTGGCTTCCTTTTTCAAGTGTGGTTAATTTTAGCCCTGTTTCATTTGTCTATACAAAAGGACCACTATGCTTTTTCCTCTGACAGGATTAACTGATAGTTAAGGCCATAAAATCAGTGTAAATAGAATTATAAGAAGCTTCATTTACTGGGGCTGCATTCAAGAGCAAGATAACTAGGGCGTTTGGAATAAACATTCTTTTCCAAGGAGCCAGAGTACAAGTGGTAGCTCACATGATCTGCAAGAACCAATTGTATAGGTTTAGGAAGGAGTTATTTCCCTTTTAAAATAAAAGTCAGCCCACAAATATTTGTTGAGTGCCTACCAGGAGAGAGGCATTATTCTAAGTTCTAGTGATGGTGGAGAACCAGAAAGATGGATCCTAGTGATAAGGACTAATAAGAAGCTTACATTCTAATGCAGAGAGGCATATAATTAATGATGTCAAAAGAAACTAATTCAAGTGACCCCCCAAAGAGGTTAAAGTCTTTAATAAGCTGATGTGCATCAGAAGCACCTAAAGACCAGGTAACTCTCCAAGTTGAAGCCAGGTTGGGATTTTATAGGTGGAGGACAGTTGAAGAGCTCCCTGAGTAAAAAGCCTTCAGGGGCTTCATTGGAGACCCCTCTCTTCTCTCCAACTGCCCCAGATACTGAAGGCATCAGAATGGATACAGCCATGTTTTGCTTTCTTCTTCAGCATTCAGAGTTCCATGGGAGGGCTTTTTCTAGGTCTGTTTCTTACCCCACCTGAAAACTCTGTGATCTTTTTAGAGGGCTGGTTTCTGGGAGGTTTCCAGTTTAAATTAAAAAATGGTTAAAGCTATTTAAATCTCCTTCTATCCAGGCATCTTCAATATTCTACAGATACGCTATTTACAAGTTCTGTGTGATCTCTGAGGAAGAGTAATAACTTGTTTTTAATGTTTATTTATTTATTTTGAGAGTGAGAGCTGGAGAGGAGCAGAGAGAGGCTCCTTACTGTCAGTGCAGAGCCCACAGGTTGATTTCACAACCTGGAAGATCACAGCCTGAGCCAAAATCAAGAGTCAGATGCTCAAATGACTGAGCCACCCAGGTGCCCTAACTAATAACTGTTAAATGAAAATACCAGATTTCTCACTTCTTATTTAAAGAGCTATGTCTTACTGAGAACAAACTGAGGGTTGATGGGGGGTGGGAGGGAGGGGAGGGTGGGTAATGGGTATTGAGGAGGGCACCTTTTGGGATGAGCACTGGGTGTTGTATGGAAATCAATTTGACAATAAATGTCATATATTGGAAAAAAAGAGCTATGTCTTTTTAAAAAAAAAAAATTAACGTTTAATTTTGAGAGATGAGCACAAGTGAGGTAGGGGCAGAGAGAGACAAAGACACAAAATCCAAAGCAGGATCCAGGGTCTGAGCTGTCAGCACAGAGCCCAATGCAGGACTCGAACCCATGAACCATGAGATCATGACCTGAGCTGAAGTGAGTGCCTAACCAAATGAGCCACCCAGGCACCCCAGGAGCTATGTTTTTCTTTATTGGGAACCTTCTAGACTGCAGATGACAGACACTAAAAATATTTGTTCCTTTCTAAATATGAAAATTCCTTCTAAATTATGCTAAATAATAATATAAAGCCAATGCCTTACTAGATAAAAGGCATTTGTAAATATGTGTCTATAAAGGTAGTAATTTGGCTGAAACATTCCCTAAAGAAACTAGGAACAATGGAGAAAAATTATTTTCCCCCTGTGATCAACTCACGTCCTAAGTATTTTCTTTTTACTGTTTCTTACCAATACAGAGCAAGGGGGCAAGAGGACTTTGCTGCTGAAATGTAAATCACATGAATTTATAGGTTGCTTAATAATTGATGATAGGGAAAAATGCCAATGCTTTAATGATCTTACTTGAATATTTTCCTTCCTGTTTAAGAAAGTATATTGTGTAATAGCATCAGGTTTCAGACATTAATGGGCATGGGATCCACTCGGGGACCTGCTACCTGTGTGAACCGTGGCAAATGGGTAGGACCTTCTGAGCCTTAAATTCCTCATCTGTAAAGTCTGGATTACAGTCATAGCTCATGAAGTTTCTAACAGTTAAATAGAATATGCATGTAAATTGTAAGGTTGGTGTCTGGTACACAGTAAGCTTTCAATAGATGTTAGGCCTTAATATTAGTAGTATGATCACTAATTATTATCTTCCCAAAACAGCAAATCCAATTCAGGAAGAGCCCTTTGGCAGAGCCTTCAAAACATATGCATGATCTGAAGCTCACCTACCAGCTGCTAATTTGCTTGTTTATTTCATTTGATTTTCCTTAGCTGCACATAAGGGAGGTGGGTGGGAGAAGCTTAATTTATTTGTCCTTTTTTTTGAAAATGTGGGTTTTGGCTCTCACACTATTTTGAGGCATGGTCTGGTGGTGGCAGTGGGGATATGCACACTTTAGAGAGGTGGGAGGGTTATGTAGCTCTCCTGGTGGCTCTAGCATCTTTCTCTCCCCTGCCCCCCACCCAGTGATGATCATAGGTGCTAGATTGCCAGTGCTGCCAGCCAAAGGCCTCTCCTCCCACAGATCTGGAAACACATGAAAAGAGCCATGACTCATGGGCTACAACTTTTTCAGCTGCTTGATATGAGCACTGATAGGCTCGGCTCCCATGTTTTCATCACCCCACAGGCTAGCTGAGGGGGAAAGGGCTCTGTGGGTTTCAAATAAAGTGCTTCCTGACTGTAATTGAGAGCCACTGAGAGATTCCGTGGAGAGGTTAGGATGTGGTTCCTGTTCCTTTGCTAAAGTCAGTGGAGAGGATGAACTGGGGGGACACCAGGGTATCCTCGGATCCTTACAGGTATGGCATTTGAGGTATTTCAAATCTGTCTTTACAAAGTATCAGAGAATCCGTGCTTTCCTGCATTCCATCCTTTGTATTTTGCACTGTTGTCTAGAACTGAACGCGTGTTATCTCTTGTGGTGGTGGTGGTTGTTATTTGGCTTGCTCTGTGGACTGGGTGCTCTGTGAGGGCAAGTCTTTTTAATCACTGGATCTCCAGGCCTGAGCTCAGTGCCTGATAGGCAATAAGTGCTTAACAGGAATCGTCGGCTGCATGGATGCATGGATGGATTGGTGAATGGATCAGTGAATGGCTATACTAATGAAACTGGGGAAAAGACAATACGCCAGCACAGTGGACTGTGTAGATATGCAAATACTCTGTGATTAAAGGGTGGGCACGGGGGAGGAATTATTGATAAAAATCCTGGTTCTGAAATTCAGAATACTTACTTTGCTGTCAAATGTGAGATCCTATATTAGGCATGAGAGCAGTCACTTTGTCCTTAAAACCCCTAAGTAATTTGGGGGAGAATTTGGAATGAATGAAGAAAGTGTTCTGAAAAGTATAAATGGATGTCGGTGACAAACATGACATTTTAAATGAAAATTAAAACAGATTTGGTTTATATAAAAGTAAGATATGTTGAATCTGTAGGAGATTTACATGGACAGAGAGCTGAATGCTCCATTAAGAAAGAGATAGAAATTCATCCATGCACTCGTTGAAATAGTATTTTTTGAGGACCTACTTCATACTGGATACAATAGACCAACAGATGAATTGATCCGCATCACAGTCCTCTGGGCCTTCATGGTTCAATCATATAGTAGATACATGAATAAGTGATTGTAATAGCAAAACAATGGAGGTGTGATTATGGCACTACAGAAACACAAGAGATGGAGATGTTTAACCATGCTCAGACAAATCGAGAAAGGAGCAAATGGTGACATAGGGACTATAATTTAAAGGATGTATGGAAGTTTGCCATGCCGGGAGGGGAAAAGAGGTGCTACATGTGCAGACATAGAGGGGCTGGGAAGAACAGGGTGCATTCTGGGAAATGCCAGTACTTGTGTGTGCTCATGACTTGGGGCTGTGGATGAGGAAGGGATGAGATGAAAAAGATAAATGGAGAAAATCACTCAGGACTTGTACACTAAACCTTGGATTCAAAATGATCCCTCCATATAGATGATGCATAACTAGAGAATGTAGTAATCAGGGATAAGTGATTTTCCAGGTATTGACATGTCTTGCCTAAAGAGTGTATTGTAATTCCACTTTGACAGGTGGAAAACCATGTTCAGTGGTTATGTAGTCCTGATCTGATGTGCTTTTAATTCTTTTGGGAAAGGCAGTTGATTTAAAATGTAATAATGGGATTTAACTTTATAGCCTTTTGTCAATTAGATATACATTATTTTATAAATCAGAAAAAATTCCTTGGAAAAAATATCACCACGGTTTTATTTTAGGCCATGTGGAGAATCTTCTTATACTCAAAATGGACTCTCTGACAAGTCAGAAATAAATCTAGGACCCCTGGTTTCCACACATTGACTTTCTTATGAAATCACTCAGCTCAACAAATGTGAGAACCTAAAAACCTGGAAGGTGATATTTTATCTTCTTAGCTGTGTCATGCCAACTCTGTTCTAGAGTTATGTCACCAAGCTTTCCTGCAGGACTTTGAGTATCTAACTTATAAGGTTGTTCATTCTTTATCTCCAATAACTTCACAGATTTAGTTTTATAATTTAGTTTAAAATTTTATTTAGTTTTAGCCAACGAAGTGTTTAACCAAACATCTTCCTCTTAAAAATCAGTTCCCCCAATTTTGTCAGTGCATGAGATGAATGACTGTAGAAAATCAAGAGCACATCTCCATAAGCTGCCTGGATTAGTCTGATATTTGTTGACCTATATTTTTAGAATCCTTACATGCAAAGCACTATTGCATTTGTATGTGTGTAGGGATGTGCAGAAATAACACCAATATTGGCAGATACTCACATAGTAGATACTGTGTTGTAAGGCATTAGTCTAAGTGTTTTTTATATATTAACACATTTAATCCTTGTGTAAAAGGAGAACCTCTTTAAATCCCCATTTTATAAATGAGAAAAGTGAGGCTAGGGAAGATTAGTAAGTAATTTGCTTAGATCATAAGCCAGGAAATGGAGGAGGCAAGAATTGAGCTTGTGTTATCTGGGTTTAGAGCCTGTGCTCTTAGACACTGCACTAGACTCCATATCCTGGAAGGAAACTGAGACCTCCTGGAGTTCACAGTGGAAGTACGGGTTATTTAGCCATATGAGAACTACTTCAGAAATACAGAATAGGAAAAGTTTGTGTCTGAGGTAATCATTAAGGACTCATAAAAGAGGAAACATTGAAACCAGACCTAAAGGATTGGTGGAATCTTGTCAGATCAGGGTTAAGATGGCACTGTAGGCTGGAGATGGCCCACAGGAGCCCACAGGTGGAGGAGAACAAGGTGTATTTAGAGGACAATACATGACCCAGTTTGTCTGGATTGATGTGGAAAGCCAGCGTGAAAGAAAGTTATTGGAGGAAAGTTATTGAAAAGGGGGGTTGTAGCAAATTCCAAAGAACTTTAAAGCCTGGATAAGAGAGTCTGAAATTCATTCTTGATGTAAAGATTTGAGAGTTTTATTAGTTTTTAAGCTAAAGAATAAAATGAGGGAAGATCAATTAGGCAGTCATGTATAGGATTGATCAAGTGAAACAAGAAGATTTGAAAGGAGAAAATGGCTGTTACACTAATGGAGTTAAATGCTTCATCAAGAACAACAAAAACAAAAAGAACAGAGATTTATGAAGCATCTTAACTCTGAAATACAAACTGAGACAATCTGTAACTTTGCTATAGCAGAAAAGGTGCAGTTATGAAGTCTCGCCCACTCTACATCAACAGGACTTTTCCCACCATCTCGAAATATGGAAAAACCCATTCTTCAGTTCCTCTCTGTACTCTGAAAACGTGAGTAACACAATTCTTTAACATTTTTTTCTGTACTCTGGTGATAGGTTTGCCCAAGATAGATGTGCAAAGGAGCACAGTTAGTACATTATTTTAAGATGTTTATGGCTGTCCTGTGGTGCAGGATGATGATATATGTGCTACTTTGAGGTGGGCATTCATAATGGTCAGGGCTTACTCAGGGCACAAAGGACAGGAATGACTGAGTCAGGGAAAGGTTCACAGGCAGTTACAGACATTCTTACCTAAGTCCTTGTGATCTCTGAAGAGGCAGAGAGCAAGGAGCTGAACCTGGTTTTAGTTTTGATTTTCTGGTTCTATTGCCTGTGGATCAAGAGGCCACAGACATCCAGATGTCAAGAAAATGGAAGAGAGAACCCATGAGATGTACACGCAACAAGAACTCTGAGGTGGAGAAGAGAAAAGAGAAACACTTTTATGTTCTTTGGACTTGAAATGATAGGGTATCTAACCAAATGTACATTTTCTAGGAAGCTGAGTTCTGAGAGCAATCTGGGAATTTTGAGGCTCATTCGCTCTGAAAACAGCAGGATCTGCATGGCTTTTTATTTCCTTTAGGTGGGTCACAATTAGTTGCATCAGAGAAAATGGTGAGAAGTTTCATCCGGAAGTTATAACTTTTTGGTAGTAATCATCTGAGTAAAGTTCATTCTCTGTGAAACATTTTACTATTCAAGTAATGTGCTGACAACTTCCTTACAATGCACCAAAGTAAATGGTGCTCTTGGGGTGTTTTGTCAAATGGGGCCTGTTGGACTGTCTTGGTGCCTCATTTTACCCAAGAAGCAGCTTTAGCAAGCTTTAACTTAGGAGGGATTTTGAAATGATACATAAATCCTGAGCGAGTTGAAGAAAAAACAGACTGTGTTTAAATGTTATTAAACTACATTAAGTTTTAAAACTACGACTAAGTCAGCCAAGCATGGAAATATAAGCCAGTGATGGAAGAATGACTGTGTTTTTCCATCTTCAAGCTTCAGTCAGATTATGTCAGATGCCAAACCCTTTTCCCACTTTGAATGTGACTATGGGATCAGTCAGTTTGTAAGGCACAAGATTATCAATAAGTCTGGTGGTCTAACACCTTAAAGCTTAAGCAAAGAATACTGCCAGAGAACACAAACTAGGTCAGGTGCTCTGAGAAAGGTGCTAACAAGACCAAGGCTTTGTTTTGGGTCCATTTGTACCATTTTACTTCCCTTTTCCACTTGCCTCTTTTTTATACTTTTTATTTTAAAATAATCTTAAACACACAGAAAACTTGAAAGAATAGTGCAGGGCATTTACATGTTTTCTTTACTGAGAATCAACAATTGTTATAGTTTTGCCACATTTGCTTTATAATTCTCCATACATTCATCTTTTTCTAGAACCATTTGAGAGTAGGTTGTATATGTCATGCTTCTGTACCCTTTAATTACTTGAGTGCATATTTCCTAAAAACAAGAATATTCTCTTTTATAAATACACTGTATTTATTAAGGGCAATACTTCAAGCTATAGCCCATATTGAATTTGTCAATTGTCCTAGTGATATTATTTATAGTACCAATACCATATCCAGTCTAGGGTTATTCACTACACTTACTCTGGTAGAACTTTGACTAGCAGAAGAGGCTACAGGAAAACCATTTTCAGAGAATGTTTGGAAAGGGGCCATGAGGACTCAGATTTATTGAGTGCCTTTTTATTTCCAGAAGATGGATTCCTATGAGGTAGTCTGTCAGTCAGTGTTCTCCAGAGAAACAAAGCCAATAGGATATTATTATATATCCTATTTATACATTGTATACGTTTGTATATCTCTAATTTTATATTAAATGCATTAAATAATATATTCATATATAATACATGGTAATGATAGTAACAATTCAAATATTGTTGTGAACACAATGAAATGCTGTGAGCTTTCTTAGAAACTTGTGGTGTCATTATTCCTGATGGGAAAAAAATGAGATGGAATTTATCATTGCATAGAAAAATTTTAAACATCTATCTATCCATCCTTCCATCCATCCATCCATCCATCCATCCATCCATCCTTTGAAAGTACACAAAAGAGAGACATAAGTAATGGTGTCAGACCAGTTCAAAACCTGCAGGGCAGGGTAGACCAGAAACTCAGCAGGAGTTGACTACAGCCTTGAGGCACAGCTTCTTTTTTGAAGTGTTTTTATTTATTTTTGAGAAGCAGAACATGCATGTGCAGGGAAGGGACAGAGAGAGGGGGACAGATTTTCCCAAGTGGGCTCTGTGCTGAGAGCAGAGAGCCCAATGTGGGACTCAAACTCCCAAACTGTGAGTTCATGCCCTGAGCCAAAGTCAGAGTTTTAACCAACTGAGCAACATAGGCGCTCCTGAGACAGAGCTTCTTCTTCCCCAAGAAATCTTCATGGCTGTTAGCCACATCTACAAGATACCTTCACAGCAACACCTGGCTTAGTGTTTAATTCAATAACTGGCCTAGACAAGTTAACTCAGAAAGCTACCAGAGGTAGAGACCATCCCCTACATGTTACGTATGAGGAGTCTTGAGACTTAGTACCACTGTTTTTATTGAGGACACTTATCATACGTGGCTGAACCAGAATATAAACCCAGTGTATCCCACTCCAAAAACCTGTGCTTCTTCTATGGCCATGGCTCCTCTTTTGCCCAACTTTAGCTTGAGATGATTTGGAAAGTGATGTTTCCAGTCACTGATGGTATATAAACATGGCCTGAGTGACTAGCTATCAATAATATTACAGAAATGTTTCAAGCCTGAAATAAAAGCTCGTGCTATGTGTCTTTTCAAATCCCATTTGCCTTAATGACTCTATAGTATGTTTTTAAAAATGTGTTTTAGGGAGCACCTGGATGGCTCAATCGGTTAAGCATCAACTATTGATTTCAGCTCAGGCCATAATCTCATGGTTCATGAGTTTGACCCCCACCTCGGGCTCTGTGCTAACAGTGAAGAGCCTCCTTGAGATTCTCTCTCTCCTCTGTCTCTGCCCCTCCCCACCTTCTCTCTCTCTCCCTCCACCCCTCAAAATAAATAAGTAAACTTTAAAATAATGTGTTTTAAGGTTGTTTTCTTATTGAAATATAATATTTTTATGTGTAGATGCCTTTGTATTCAGTTAGTACCTCTCATCAGAATAGACAGGTAATTGCACCCTTTTAATTTTTTCCATGAGCCTACATTATTTATAGTTTTCAGGGAATTTCAAACTATTGCTACTATTTGGAAGATCTGTTAAGAGACCACAGAGAACAAATGAGACTTTAGAGAAAAGCCTTGCTTCTCACAATCAATTGTAAAATACTCTTAGGTAAATACAAACTTCATATATTCTAATGAGTCATTTGTATCCTTATACCTTTATTTTGAGGACAATTTCATGGCCTATTTTTTCTGGTTTTCCCTTTACTTTTTTATTTAGTTAAATCCTAGTTAGTTAACATATAGTGCAGTATTGTTTTCAGGAATAGAATTTAGTGTTTCATCACTTACACCTAATACCCAGTGCTCCTCCCAACAAGTGCTCTCAGAACCCATGGTTTACCTTGACAGTTATCCTAAACATTAGAAAAAGTTTCGTCCATTGTAGGGCATTTTAAATAGTAAATACCAGTCACAGAAGTAATATTCACCAAGCATTTTTAGATAACAAGTGCATTCCTCAGTGATATATAAGCATTATCTTATGTGAGTTATTCTTCATAACATCTCGAGGAGGTGAAGTACTATTGTTGCTTCCATTTTAAGGAAAAGAAAAAAAAAGCCCAGAAAGACTGAATAACCCTAAAAGTAAGGTCCTACCAAGGTGATATGCAGATGGATATTTTGTTTTCTAATTTTTGCTTGGTATCTTAGCATAAATGGGTTTATTGTACATATAATTTAAACTGTCCTTTAAAAATATGAGTATTTGTATTTCAACAGATGATGGAGCAAAGTAATTAGATACCTTGTCTGTAATCACAAGCAAGATGGTTGTCAATTACAAAATTAATTTATGACCTTTTAACACCAGTCCAAAGTTTGCCCATTAAACTACAGCATCGCCTAATAATAAAACCTACTGTTATGACAGCTTAACATATGAAATTTCCCATTGCTTAGCAAATACTAATTGTCTGTATTGCAGTCTATAATTATCATCTCTGGGCAATTGCACGGTTCTTTGCTTGAGTAACATGCTGTCATCTAATCTTAAGGCAGGTTATTATTTTTTTCTAGATGTGTTTTTCACCTGGTAGGGAATAAAAGACAACTCTTTAGTCTGATTTAAAGCATTTGAAACCTAAATGAGTATTATTAAGAACACAGAAAGGACTCCGTGCCCAGATTTTTCTTTCAGATACTACTATAGTGAGATTTTTGTGGATAGAAGTTTCCTATGTTGCAGAGACAAGTCCTGTTACATTTGCATCCAAGAAGTAATGATTGAAATATTACTGTAGGTATGTTGGAAATGCCATGACCTTTGTTAGTAACTGGTGATGTCAATATTCCTGGTAGGATTTAAGCATGGCTGGGGGACAAAACAAAACAAAACAAAAGAGTGAAATGGAATTTATCTTTGCCTAGAAGATTTTAAAATCCCTTCTAATTCAGATAGTTTTTAATTCCATTTGTCTTTCTTTTTACCTAATAGAGAGGACTCTCCTTATTATGCTTGCTATTGTGACCAAGTATAATTCCCATTTTAGAAATTACTATGTTCCCAAATGAAAAAAACTTAAAAATTACCATTTGAGGGGTGCCTGGTGGTTCAGTTGGTTAAGCGTCAACCTTGACTTAAGTCATGATCTCATGGTTTTTGAGTTCAAGCCCCACATCAGGCTCTGTGCTGACAGTGCAGAACCTGCTTGGGATTCTCTCCCTCCCTGCCCCCCTCTCTCCCTCTCCCCCACTTCTTCTCTCTCTCTCAAAATAAATAAGTAAACTTTAAAAAAAAAGTTACCATTTGATACATTCTGAATAGTGGATGTGGTCATTGTATATATGATTGTACACATGTTCACTCTTTTTTAAATTGATTTATTTATTTTGAGAGACAGAGAGAGAGTGAGAGAGAGAGAGAGAGAGAAGAAAAAAAAGCAGCGGAGGGGCAGAGAAAAGGAGAGACAGAATCTCAAGCAGGCTCCATGCCATCAGCACAGAGCCCAATGTGGGGCTCAGACTCACGAACTGTGAGATCATGACCTGAGCAGAGATCAAGAGTCAGATGCTTAACCTACTGTGCCACCTAGGCACCCCTACATACATTCACTCTTCAAGACAAATAACAATCATTTGTTAGTGTTATCACCATCTACTCTCTGAGCTTATGGAGTCTGAAGTTTCTTCAGGTCAAGTCCATCCCTTCTATGGTGTAAGTGTGGAAGCCTACTGCTCATTTTTGCTCTTACAGCTTCTTAAAAATTGGGTGCCCACAGGAGACAATAATTGCTGACTTCCTGCTAAAATTTGTAGAAAAGGCAGTCACTGTTCTTGCTGGATGTTCATTTTGTGAGATATTAGTTACTGGTGCAGATGGAAGAGTTAACTGTCCAAGGCTTTGAATTAGGAAAGGGAGAATCTTGTTCTAATCAGGGCTGGTCATTGCTACATATTCACTGAGCTACCACTTGGCTTCTGGACCTTTAGGTAATATCCCTTTCAGCATTCTTTTTTAGTTTCACTTGTTAGTCTTTCCCTTCTTGAACCATTCCTCTTGGACTTTCAGGACCAATTTATATCCCCAGCTACATCTACTAATCTCCTTGTAATCTGAGGAAAGGCTTTTTTCTGTTTCCTTCAGTAAGCTTCTCTCTCATTCTGTCTTTCCCTGTGTCTGTTTCTCTCCCTCCCCCCCCTCCCCTGTCCATCTCTCTCCCTCCCTCTATCTCTTCCTCCTCTGTCAAAATTCTTTTCTTGTTTCCTCAGTAGACTTCATATGGCTCATAAATTCAAATTCCAAAGTATTGCCAAGCAAAATTATTACTCCTTCTCTTGTAGGGGTGGGAGAAATTAATCTCCAAACCTTTCTAGGATGTAAAGGAAAAGATCCTTACACCCTTCTTTAAGTACCATGTAGAGAAACAAAAATAATTAGGCTTCCAATTGAAAGAGGCTGAATGTATATATCCTACCACAATCATATATTTTGGTTTAAGTTAATCTCAGCTAATTCTTATTTTATCCTGATTAAATCTCAAGTTTAGGAACCTCTGTTGATATTACAAAAGATAAATTGTGTCTATTCTAACTAGCAGATTCAGTCAGGATTCTGGTACCAACACAAGGAGGATCAGGTAAGCAGCACCCTTTACACCCTTTACAGCACCTGAACAAAGCCTTTTCTCATTAGGGCATGTTCTACATTGCATGCATACAGATTAATTCCAGAAAAGGTAAAAAATTTTAGATAAAATAAAAACAAAACCCATACACATCTACCCAGAAGACAAATAAAGGTGATATGGGACCAAATCTCCTGTGAATTTTGGCCTTAAAACTTAAATTTCTTAACTTATGAAATATTCAATACATTTTTTGAAAAGTCAAAACCATGCATGCTTAAGCTTCCAGGCTTCAGAAGAAAAAAGTAATTCCTCTTGGATATGACTTAGACACATCATAGAAGCTTTGCTATGGTTGGCAAGTCAGTGAACATACAGATGAGAAGGGGAAAAGTAATACCCCAATGACTGTCAAAGATGATCCATGTTGTAGTTCACAGCTTCTGTTAGGCTGTGGAACTCAGATTTATTTCTAAACCTCTCTGAAAAAGCTCTCTGGTGAAACAACTATTAATCTCAACAGACTGGGAAAAAATTCCTAGAAGATATTTTTAATGAAGCATACATAAGAAGCTTAAGTTGAGCAGAATATTAAAGAAAGAGTTGCAAATTCTAATGGTATTAGGTGTGTGTGTGTGTCTTCAATAATGTTTAGGCCAACAGTTTTCTGTAATGGTATTTTAATATATTTATGTACAAATAGGTAGTATCTAATTTAATTTTAGATATCTTACATTTATGTTAGTAGAGACCTTTGTTCTTGATTTTCACTTTTGGGAAAAACAAGGTAAGAGTCATAAGAGTGGTTCCTCTGTTACAATGGAAGACAAATATTTTTCTCTTTTCTTATAGCACTTAATTAGAAATATATTTTTTCAGGAAGCATTTTTACTTCAGTGAACATAGAAGCTTTATTCAATATTTTTCTAGCCTTTGTATTTTTGAAGTACTTTAAAATGAGCTTGATTAGACACACACTCTATCATTGAAGAAAAGAATCAATACAAGATATCATTTGCACTTGACAGATAGCACAGATGCATCATCAAAAGGGTGTATTTATTAGGAAAGAGGTTAAGTTGCCTGTTCAAGTTGGTCTTCCAAGTCAATGGAAGACAAGGGTACACAACTTGTTACCCTGTAGCTTTTAGTGTATTGCCTTGGTTGCTTAGCTCTATGTCTCTTTTTCATGTATTAGTCAACAACACTATAATTATCACGAATGGTAATTGCACACCAATAATTCATCTTCAAATGCAAGTACATAAAAGGATTAATGTTACACAGGCTCTACAATATTAAGAAGGAAAGGTCACTAAATGATGTATTGAAAGAATCATGATAACACACCAACAAATTAAGCCCAACAGGAGAGATCAACATTTGTTGAATAAACCTAATAAAGTCTTGTAGTTTATTGATGTTGCTCTTCCACTGGGCAAAAATAGCTCTAGGATAAGGTAGAGAGACAATAAATAATCGAGTGGATTAGAGAGTTGCCAAAACACAGTGGAGATCAAGGTAGCTCAAAGTAAAGTTGTAAGTACAAATTTTAATATATCCATCATTGCCAAAATGTTATCTCAGTTTTGGAATTATTTTCTGAATTTTGAAGAAACAAAGATTATTTTTTTTCTAAATTCTGAATCACAGGCTTCTGGTAGTTATAATTTTAATGAGTCCCTGGGAGGTCATTTCACTAAAGACTTCTTTTAAGTCATGAAGTGTTCTTTCTCTGTTAAAGACCAGTCTCCTGCAGGCTAGAATGGTGTTCTATCTTGAGGAATACTTTTAAATGACCGGGGGACGTATAAATGTAATACCGTATGCCTGATATAGAAAAAATGGTAGGTTGAAAAGGTGCTGTAAAGGTTTTTATATTAAGTGTGCATTAAGTCAAATAAGTCTAAGACAGGTTCTATGCTATTTTGACATGTAAGATCAAAATGAATTCTACTTCCAGACTTCTAATCCAAGAAACTATATAAAGATAATGACAAAAATATTTCCACCAGTGTGTTGATTGCAGAATTTATTCCAGAACAAAAACAAAAATTAAAAAGCAACCTAAAAGTCCAACATAAGGATTGATTACATAAAAGATACTTTTTGTATGATGCAATAATATGCAGTCATTCACAATTATGCTTATGAATAATTTTAGTGACCTAGAAAGATGTTCCTCACAATAAATTAACTAAAAAACATAAATTAAAAGGGCAGAACAAAAATTGTACACAGCTGGATATTTTATATCTTTCCATTTTCTATATGTGTATCTAAAAATTCTGGGAGGAAATATACCAAAATATCAAGACTTTTTAAATTTTTTAATATAGTACTTATTTATTTATTTATTTATTTATTTTGAGAGAGAAAGAGAGAGAGAGAGAGCATGAGCAGGGGAGGGGCAGAGAAAAAGGGAGAGAGATAATCTGAAGCAGGCCCCATGCTCAGCACAGAGCCGGATGCCATGCTAGATCTCATGACCATAAAATCATGACCTGAGCTGAAATCAGGAGTCAGACGCTTAACCAAATGAGCCATCCAGGTGTCCTACCAAACTTTTAAAAGGCTTTTTGTGAACTGTTTATTCTATTTTTATCCCTTTATATATCTTCTAAATTTTCTACAATGAAAATAAAATGTAACCTTAATCAGCCTAAAACAATTAATATTTTTACTTTCTTATTATCATTTTAATGAATTGTTTCAGTTTCTCAAGTATGTCAACTTTGTTCTTTGGTGCTCTCTGTTTTCTCTGTCTGCACTGTTCTTTTCCTAGTCTCATGGCTGGTTACTTTATATCATTTTAGGACCGTGCCCAAACATCACTTTCTCAGTGAAACTTTACAAAGCTGCTCAGTGGAATGTACACTGCCACCATCATTCTTATTCCATTATCTTCATTTTCTTCATGGAACTATCTAAAATTATATCATTAACCTATTATTTAATTTAATTCTTTGTTTAGTGTCTGTCTTTTGCATTAGTAAACAAATATATGAGGGCAGCAGGAAACTTCTGTCTTGTTAATTTTAAGTACCCACGTCCTAGACCCTATCTGGAATAAAGGAGGCACCAAATTCATATTTGTTAAATAAAAGGAGGTGATGTTAAAAATTAAAACTTTACAATGTGTATATAATAACAATTAGGCATATTGAGAAGAAAGGGACTAATGTAAACCTATTCTGTTTTGGCCATTGGTAAGGCAAAACCCATCTTACATTTGAAGGAGAATATGAACGTTAAGAAATTTTAAAAATGAAGCAAAGAATGAGGATAGCTCATAAAATGAATGTCAGGAAGTCCTATGCAGATACTGAAGTCAGGTCACAAATCTGTCTCTAAATCCGTGCTCCATATCTTTCCGTGTTGGGTGATGGACCCCTTTGCAGATCCAACAAAAAATCGGAAACATTTTCTCAGAAAAATTCTCATGCATATTTGTAATATACATGACATTTTGCTCACAGTTTCTGCAGATTCACAGAGCATTCTAATGGTGCATGAATTATACAATAAAAGCTACTTCTCTGTCCTATCTGGGAAACATAATAAGTTATCAAGTTTGGGATCCATTGAGTTAAAAATCTTCAAGAAGTTGAGGGGCACCTGGGTAGCTCAGTTGGTTGAGTGTCCAACTCTTGATTTTGGCTCAGGCTGTGATCTCAGGGTCGGGAGACTGAGCCTCACCTTAGGCTCTGTGATTAGCGCAGAGCCTGCTTGGGGTCCCTTCTCTCTCTCTCTCTCTCCCCCCCCCCCTTCTCTCTCCCTGTTCACCTCTCCCCCCACTCTCTCTCACTTTCTGACTCTCCTTCCTCTTTCTATCAAAAAATAAAATTAAAAACAATTCTTCAAAAAGTTGAAATTACATCTAAGAAAAGAGCAAATGTTCCACTTTAGCCTCTCAGAGAGAGCACACATCGCACATATGAGCACAGTTAGCTGTTACTATCTCTAGGCTAGGAAATGGAGTTGCGATGCTAAGGAACTTGCCAAATTGGAGAACCAGCAGAGTTGTGTTAGAAGCAAAGTCAGAGAAGAATGTTTGTCCCACTACAGCAGGTCAATAAAAGTTTCATGGAAAAGATGGCATCTGAACTGTATCTTGACGAGTGATCATAATAATAAAATAATAGCTTGTGTTTATCGAGTACATTGCAAGTACTAGGCACTTTATTAAGTGTTTTACATATATCATATTTCCAAATCCTCACAAAAATCCTAATTTCAAGGAAAAGTGAAACAGAGAGATTCAGTAATTTTCCCCAGAATATTCAGCTAATAAATGGTAGAGCAGAGTTTCAAGCCAGTCTGAAGCTGGCTCATCTTTCTTTGTCATTGTAGAGTACTGCCATCCAGAAGAGTAAGATCTGAATCGCTAGACAAGAAGTCCAAGAGACATTCCCAGTGAGAGGGTGCTTTAACACCTGCACAGATGTTACTATAAGTCTAGAAACAGCTAAGTAATTTTGAGTGCTAAAAACACAACAAAACAGAATTAATTAATTCCCTTGCACTATATGGAAATCTATTTTTACAACTATTTTGACATAAAATTGAGAAAAAGAAGTACCATTTTTCAAGATAAGTAATGGAGGGACTCTAGTAAATGAGGAACTCTAGAACATTTTGATTTTGCATTAATTTATGTATTAGATATGGTATTCCATAATGTAAAATGTTTGTTTGAGTGACGGCCTTCAGGGAACTGTATCTTCTAGACAAAAGTAAGTTTTGTCTTTCAGTAAAAGGACAAATTCCCTGGCACCTTTATAAATAGGTTAAAAGATTGGTATGATGGAAGTGAACCCTCTCATGGAATTTAAAGTGCCTTTAAAAGCTATCAATTGCCACAAACTATAAGGTTTTTCTTCATTGAGTGTCATGATGATGTAGTCTTCTACTAGATGTGAAATAAATACATATATGTCTATCTTTTATCTAGGCAGGTAAATCAAGTGCCCTAAAAGGTTGTCTATTTATTCTCAAAAACTGGTTGTAGTGTATTAAGAAATAGTTGAGAGAAAATAGGGGCAACCTTTGTGCACATTTTAGTTATTTTTAAATGCCATTTTATTGCCATATTCTAATAATACAGTGGAAACAGCACCCAAATATAAGTGTTCTTTCATATAATCTAACACATTTTAGAATTAATTATAGTACTATTAATATTAATGTTAATAATAACTAGAATTTATTAAGTAACTATTATGTATTAGGAAGTATGCCAAGCACTTGAGTGTATTATAATTTAGTTTCTAAAATTATGCTCTGAGGTTAGCTTTTTATTATCCTTTTATTAGCAAATGAGGACTCTGAGAATTGAGATCCAGGAAGCCATGCTAGGGCCCTGAGGCCACATGGTTAGAGTGGTGGAAATGGCATTTGGCCCCAGGTGAGACCCCAAACCCTGGGATTTTAACCCCTACCATCTTAATCAACCATGTCATTTGAATTTAAGAGTTTCTTCATTTAACATTTATTTACCTTCCAAGAGAGACTACTAAACCATGGTTACACAAATATAATGCGAGTAAGAGGAAACATTTAACTTATGGCTGAGAATACTTAGGAATATATTTACTTCTTGATTGGGTGAAGGAAATAATCATGTTTCCTTGCTCACCTATGATGACAGATTATCATACATTTAAAAATCATTGGCATACACCAGTCTTTGTTTTTAATTTCTACAAGGTCAGGGGTCATGCCTTCTATTTCTTTTGTGACATATCATTGTGTTTGGTACAGTACTTTGCAGAGTTAAAGCATTCAAAAAAAAAAATGTTTGTCGACAGCTTTCTCATTGGGCACCTGTCAGTAGCCTACAGTGTACTTTTTCAGATTTAATGAAACCATACTCTTGTAAAAAAAAAAAAAAGTGCATCTATTCTAATACCCCTTGAAAATCTATATACGTACTATAGTGACTTGAAAACATTCATTAATTTTTCTCTGCTTTGTTTTCTCACCTGTTTATTGACGAAAATAATAACTGTTTTTTTTTTAGCAAGTTGAAACATGAGGCAGTTTCTTAGATAATTGCTCTGAAAATGCTTACTAGTTGCTTACCTTTCACTTCAACAGGTAGCTTATTAAAGTTTTAGTCTTTAAACACTAGCTTCTTTTGTTTACTTTGCATATGTGAAATTGACACCATCTATTAATGTTTTTTCTGTAAATTAATGTCCAATCTACATTATGATTTTGTTGTAGTTGTAACAGCCTCCGTATTGACATAAGTAAATACCAAGTGACGTGGAGTCCCTCATCCAGTGCTTCTACTACTCGGTATATACCTCAAATTCTCCACTATTAATTTCCTAACTGGTATAAAGAAAGAGGGGGTGCCTGGGTGGGTCAGTCAGTTAAGCCCCCAACCTCAGCTCAGGTCACAATCTTGCAGTTTGTGGGTCTGAGTCCCACATTGAGGTCCTAGCCCCACATTGAGCTCCGTGCTGGCAGTGCAGGATCTGCTTGGGATTCTCTCTCTCCTCTCTCCCTCTCCCCTACTTGTGTTCTCTCTCTCTCTCTCTCTCTCTCTCTCTCTCTCTCAGATGAATAAACTTAAAAAAAAAGGAGTTGAAGGAGATCATTTCCAAGGTTTTTAAAGGGTTATATTTTCTAAAACTATTATATTATATACTCTGCATATTTATGTTACTGTATATAGTAAATATAGTATTATTTTCACTGACTATTGTGATTTGATTGGATTTCTTAAGATACAACTCATGATTCAAGGTCAGAATAATGTTGGCTTAAAGTGGAAATATGTTCTGCTGAATTCTCTCAATTATGGTTTCTATTTTTTAAATAATTTATACTTTGATTTGTGAATTTGGGCATTAGGCTTAGGGGTGCAATTTAGTTGTTCTAAGGATGTTTGAAAAGTGGTATGCTATCTTCAAGTAAGACATTTACATGATTTGTTTTAAAATTTGTTGACTACAGTTTCTTAACCTCCATTTCGTCTATATAATAATCTCTGTATAAACCATTTCAAATGTTCTTTAGAAACATAAAAATATCTATTTAAAAATTACCATTATAAATGTTTGTGCTTGTTCTGAAAATTCCAGAACATATGGAATTACCTAATCGCTGAGAGATCTAAAATTTTAGAGTGGATTTAACTCCACATTTTATGGAAAATAGAGAAACAGGTATGAGGAGATTAAGTGAATTGTTCAAGGTCACATAGCTATTGAGTAAATAAATTTGAATCTCCTAATTCTAGGTGTGCCTGGGTAGCTAAATTGGGACTTCAGCTCAGGTTATGTTCTCACAGTTTGTGAGTTTGAGCCCAGGATGAGGCTCTGTGCTGACAGCTTTGAGCCTGCTTTGGATCCTCTGTCCCCTCTTTCTCTGCCTTTCCCCTGCTCGTGCTCTCTCTCCTTCTCTCTCTTTCTCTCTAAAAAATAATTAAAAAAAACATTAAAAAAAAAGATCTCCTAACTCTCTCCAGCATTTCTTCCCTCTACAATCTTGCCCATAATCTCTAGCGTATTTTGCATCTCTGTTGTTTGGGATATACATATTTAGGATACACTGGGATATATTGCTATGTCTTCTTGAGGGATTCACCCTTTTCCCTTATATAATGTCCCTCTTGGTTTTGATTTTTTTTATTCTTAAATGTATCTGTCATTAATATACATTAGTGTCATATATTATATATTGTATGTAAATGTATAATATATTAATATACATAAAAATGGAATCAATATACACATCTAAATGAAAATTAAACTCCTTATCTCTTTAGGACAAGAAGTAGTTTTACAACTACCCTGAGAAATTTAGGCTCCTTCTTATTTTTTTCTTTTTTCAAAATTTGTATTGACCCTTACAGAAAGAGAGAAGGCACCTTATTACAGGATACTTTGGATTTGTTTCCACACCACCACAATAAAATGAGTCAAGTGAATTTTTTTGTTACCCAGTGCACATATAAGTTATTTTTACCCTATACTATAGTCTCTTAAGTGTGCAATGGCTTTATGTTGAAAAAACAACGTATATACCTTAATTAAACATATTGCTAAAAAATGCTAACCATGCCTCAATGTTGATGGCTACTGAATTATGATGGTGGTGGTTGCTGAAGTTGGGGCAAATTCTTAAAACAAGACAACAATGAAGTTTGCTGCATTGACTTTTTCTTTTCATAAGTAATTTTTGCAGCACGAAATCCTGATTAATAGTATTTTACCCATGGTAGAACTTTAAAAATTGGAGTGAATCTTCTCAAAGTTGGTTGCTGCCTTAGCAATTAAGCTTTTGTGTTATTCTAAATTTTTGTTGTCATTTCAACTATCTTTAAGCATCTTCACTAGGAGTATATTCCATCTCAAACAAATCACTGTTTTTGGTCATCCATACAGAGAAATTGTCATTCATTACAGTTGTATCATGGGATTGCAGCAATTCAGTCTCATCTTCAAGCTCCACTTCTAATTCTACTTATCTTGCTATTTCCACCACAACCTCACTTACTTCTCCACTGACGTTTTGAACCCCTCTAAGTCATCCATGGGTTTTAGAACAAACGTCTTCCAAACTCCTGTTCATGTTGAAAATTTGACTTCTTCCCATGAATCACAAATGTTCTTAATGGCATCAGGAATCCTTTCCGGAAGGTTTTCAATGTACTTTGCCTAGATCTATCAGAAATCACTGTCATGACAACTATAGCTTTACAAAATGTATTTCTTCAACAATAAGATTTAAAAATTGAAGACTCCCTGATCACTGGGCTGCAGAATAAGAGTTTTGTTAGCAGGAATGAAAATAACATGAACCTCATAGTACATCTCCATCAGAGCTCTTGGGTGACAGGGTGACAGGAGAGGAAGAGAGATGGGGGAACAGCTCAATGGTGGAGCAGTCAGAAAACACACAGCATTCATTGATTAAATTTGCCTTCTTATACGGGCATGATTTTTGACGCCTCAAAACAATTACAGTAGTAACATCAAAGATCATGGATTGTAGATCACCATAACAAAAATAATAATAATGAAAAAAGTTGGAAATATTGTGAGAAATACTAAAATGTGACACAACTACATAAAATGAACAAATGCTATTAGAAAATGGCACTGATAGATTTCCTCAATGCAGGGTTTCCACAAACCTTCAATTTGTAGAAAACAATATCTGTGAAGCACAATGAAATGAAGCACAATCAAATAAGATAAGCCTGTACTGCCAGGTGGAAGTGAAATCCAAGTTCCTCATGTGGCCTATATTGACCCTGATGGGGAGAGCTCCTCAATACTGCTGAACAGGGTGGGACTTCCAGCTGACCATTTGGTCTCCACTGACACCATGTTGGGGGTGGGGGTGGCCTCATCACCACTGGATAATGACGAAAGTCCTGACACTCCACTAGTCCTCTTATGATACCCCCTCAAGGGGAAGGGGACTGATACCTCATTACTTCCACATGGGAGTGAAAGTGCAGACTCCCCACGTGACCTCCACTGGCATCACGATTTACTGGCAAGGATGAGAATCTCAGCCTCCTACTTGATCCTTTTCTGACACACCTCTGGCAAGGGCGTTTGGTGTCTTTTTATAATCTCTCAAGATGGAAGCCTTGTTTCCTCATTCAGCCTTACTGGCATGAGTGGAGATAGGACTATAGACGTTTCCGTGGTGTTGGCTGGAATAGAGCAGTTACTTTTTATAAGTTTCTTGCCTTGTGAAGCTGCCCCTTTCCTGGCCTTTTCACTAGAAAGAAGACCTTTGATGGAGATTTTTTGTTTGTTTGTTTGTACCTGTTGGTATTTCTGTGTTGCCATTTTCTTCAGTTCCAAGTGTGGGATATCTAAGGTGAAAAGAAAACCCAGGGAACTCACCATGATGTTAAATTCTGTGGCCAATCTGACTGTTCTCCACCGTTCACAGTGTTATGTTTGTTTTGTGTATATGCCATGGACAAATAGGGAAAAGTACATATACTCCTTTTTCCCAGAAGGAGAAGTCTATCTGCATATTTTGAAAATAGTGACATGAAGGTCATTTGTGTTATAAAGACTCAAAAGGATGTTACTAATATCCAGAAATTCCCAAAACACTGCTTTCCTAACCACTAAATTTTAAGGCCCATGAGGTCAGGAGCTATGAGTTTTACTCACTCTTGGGCAACTTTCAGTCCTTTGTTGTTGGTGTAAAGACAAAACATTTTCTTATCTTTATAATCAAGTTTTTCATATCTGAGAGTGAATGTTGAAGTGGAAGACAATCGGCATGGCACCCAAATGTTGCTGTTCCATTAGAATATTTGTAGCACTCTTCTTGAAAACTTAAGATAATTGTTTGATCCAGGGAAAGGTGGCCCCCTTTTGTTTGATTAAAATTACTTACTCCTCCTATTACTTCAAGGAAGAATTTAAAAGTAACACTTTTTAAAAATATAAAACAAGTCAAGTTAATGGTAATGATAGGGGAAGAATTTTTACTTCTGACTAAAAGAATGATACTCGTCTTTTTCTTTAATGAGAACAGTAAGTAGAAATAATTATTCATGCATGCTTGCCATCTCATTTAGCATTGATATAAAATTCTCTCCAATAAAACTCAAGTGGGATTTTTTTTGCAAGGTTGGACTTTAGGAGGTTTATAATTTCCATTAGGCTGTGGAATTTGATTATTTAATCAACCTACTTCAATCCAGAAAAAAATCTCTTATGGCCCATTAATTTAAAGAACGTTCTTTGTAAAGCACATGATTATGAAATGAAAAAAAAAGCAGAAAAAAAATTAAGGATTGTCCTTATCGCTTCCCTTCCTTTGACTCTTATTCGTTGTTTTAAAGAATTCTTCTTGCAATTCACTTGCCGTAAGCTCATTAAATACACTCCTAGCCGTGGTGATTCTAGCATCTTGAATAATAAAGATTAATATGCTGATCCAAATTCAGTTACTGGCCTGAGCATACCAAATATATTAAACTTCCTTTACAGCATAAGAAGCGTATTTCCACCAGAAGAAATGTACATTTCTGAGTTTAATTCATCTAGAGGATTTTGAGTAAAAGTTTAAGATTTTCCTATGGTTAAAATAGCCACATGAGCCAAAGTGAATTTACATATAAACATTATATATACACATATATCTTATATATGATATCCTATAATACATATGTATGTATATATGATGTATACATATATATGTACATGTATATATATAATATGTTGAAAAAGCATTTTCCAAAGTATACTGTGCTTCCTTTTTTTTTCCTAAAAAAATATCTTCCTAAGAATCATGTTAGTAAATATATAACTGTGTACATTAGTGACTATACATGTTTGCAGTGGGGTAAGAGGTATTCTAAATGACAACGTAGTTACTTATATTTACTTACTGTTTAGCTATGCCATTAATAGATGACTTAGATTAATAATACCATCTCCAAGCTTGGGATTCCCAAAGTTAACTGAAGCCAGACATTTAATTCTAGTTTATTTATAGAAATTGCTGTTTCTCGGGGCACCTGTGTGGCTCAGTTTGTTAAGCATCCGACTCTGTGTTTTGGCTCAGGTCATGATATCATTGTTTCCTGAGTTTGAGGCCTGTGTCAGGCTCTGTGATGGCAGTGCACAACCTGCGTGGGATTCTCTCTCTCCTTCTCTCTCTGTCCCCCCCCCCCCACACACACTCATGCTGTTTCTCTCTCTCTCTCTCAAAACTAAATAAACAAACTTTAAAAAGAAAAAGAAAAAAAAATGCTGTTTCTCAACACTAGCATGGTTAAATGAGAGACCTATGTTAAGAGACTTTACTTGCTGAATCAACACAGGAACTTTTAATAAACACTAAAAGGAAGTAACTGTATATACCAATATATCAACTCACACCCAGTCCTATTCTATAATGACAAATATCATTTTATTTTCCCTTCTTCATCAAATCAGGCATAATTTACGTGTGTAAATTATGAGATTTCCCAAAGGATTTCACGTGAGGTGTTTGGGATTGCCCTTCCTTTGTTTCCCATATATCACCTTAAAGGCAATGTCATCATGCCAAATATACGTAAGCATCTGATAATTTGACTTAAGATTTATCATGGAGTTCGTGTTGTCAAAAAATTTCAAAAAGGAAGAGGGTGATATGTTTAGATGTCCAAACTCACTATATCTCAAGTTTGTTCAATTAATTAGGTCATCTGTCTTGTTTTGCAAAAGATAGAGCAGAGGACAAAGGTATTAGGAAAATATATGTTGTTTATATCAGTGGAGATATGACACACATATATTTTACATGTCATAGTGTCTCTCTTATGAGAAATGTAAGCCCCTAATTTGTTCTCTTGATTATGGAATCATAAAAGACTAAAGCTAGGTTTGGATGGCCCTTAGAAGTATTTCACATTGAAAAAGGGTGACTGGCTATCAACAGTCACAGCAGTGGAACTAACACAGACTTCTTTCCAACTAACATTACCTTTCAGTTGTTTGTTCATGCTGAGTTTCTTGCAAAAGATGCCATATAGGAAAGAAACAATTTTCTAGAATCATCTGTTATGATGGGCCTTGAATTTGAGAATGTATACACATATTACATGTATTTATACATATAATGAGGAAGAGGATGTGTGTATTGATTTTATTCTGTTTACTTTTATTTAAAATATAGACATTAAATATTAACATTGAAAATATTACGGAAACAAATAAGTGTAAAGGATTGGGTTAGACATAAGTAAAGCCTAACACCTAGCAATCAGAATATTTTGGGTCTTTTCATGATAAGATGCTTAGCATCTTATACTGATCATTGAAACTGAGTGTCTTGATGGTTTCGTCTGTAAAATGGAGGCAACAGCCCCTTTTCTTTATTTACCTTACAGAGACATGGGGAGGGATAATAGGACTTTTCAAGGAGTTTCTCAAAAACCATTATAGAGTTTTACTGTATGTGGGAATATGTCCTTTGAAACCCATTGGAGAAGAGAGTGTTAGGTGTCCTGGAACTTAATATATCTTATCCTGGTTTCCAAATGTAAGATATGGCTGGAGACCATAATCTTGTTTTCTCTTTAATTTTAGAAATTAGGATAATTGCTAGCGGCACCTGTTGAATCAGTCGGTTGAGCATCCGACTTTTGGTTTCCACTCAGGTCATGGTCTCGCAGTTCCTAAGTTCGAGTCCCACATCCCAGTCTCTGCTGTCAGCCTGTCAGAGCAGAGCCTGCTTCGAATTCTCTGTCCCCTTCCCTCTGCCCCCACACTGCTTGCATTCTCCCAAAAATAAACAAGTATTTTTTAAATTTAGGATCATTCCTAAATCCCAGATTTCTACACTTCTTTTTAATAAAAAATATCAAAAATTTCTTTAACATTTTAGAATTCTTCAGTGTTTATACTTTTTAAATACCAATAGAAAACTAGTTTTCCCACATCACTATTCTAAAAGTTCAGATTTTCTTTGAAGTGGCATATCAGTGAATGGCTTCTGCATAGGGGAAAATCCTTTCTCCTTTATGCTCTGCTTTAAGCATATATCCTGAACTCCTTTCTCTTGCTGACCTCCTTTGCCCTGTAATTCAATGATATCCTTGCATATCTTTACTGTTTTTATTTGGTCATAGGGGTGGTATCATTCCTTTTCCCCAAGGCTAACCACTTTGTCTCATTTTTCTCTACCCTCAAGTTTTCTGCTGTTCAACACTGATCTGTTTTCCTAACTACATATCAAGATCTCCATGTTATGTGTCCTTACCTCCTTATATGATAGGTAAGGAAGAAATGTGTGCTAAATAAATAATGATCACAGTTGAAATTCTGATTACTTATCAGAAATACATGATTTGTTTCAGTAGTTAAGTTTTTTATCTTCCTGATTTGTTAGTCTAACTGGTTAAAAGCAAGCAAAAAAATATGATGGGTACCATTTTGATTTCAAAAATACATACTTAACATACTTAAGATTAACTGTGGAAGATTTATGTGGAGTAGTATCTAGAAAAAGCATAACGGACAGGCATACAAGAAATAAATGGGTATACAAAGGCATTTCCTCTATGGGACGAAGATGTATCATAAATGTAAATTATTTCCAAATTAACTTGTAGATGTATCACAATTCAATTAAAATCTCAATAAATATTGTGTTTTTCAACCATGTAAAATTATTAATATAAAAACTGGGTGGTGATATACAACATATTTTAAATTAGTAAGATGAGGATTTGTCCTATCAAACCACATGATAAAGCTACAGTAGTTAAAGTATAAGATATTAGGTTAAAAAAGATACTTGGCCCAGAAATAGACTTGATAGAATGATTTTATGTATGATAAAAACGACATCTATTCTCTTTTACATTCTAGTTTAGGAATCTGTGTATGCTTTTAATTTTTGAGTAGCTTTCCTAGTGGAGTTTACCTGTTTTATTTTTAAAGAATCAGTTCTTGAATTCATTTATCAATTCAACTTTTTCACATTTTAATTAATTAGCTTCTGTATGTATGTAAATATTTTGTTATTAACTTTTATTGCCTTAAGGTCAGATCACTGGCTTCTACAAGGTGTTCTTTTCTGGAACTCAATTAATTTATTTTTATTTTGCAGTAGATTATTTACAGTTTTTGTAATGGTCTATAGACACATGAAAAGGTGAATTATCTATTAGGATTGTACATAATTCAACATTTATGTCATCAATCTTATTAAAATTTTATGACCTCATTTCTCATTTTTTATTTGGTCTATGCAAAAACTGAAAGAGAATGTATTAAATTTTCTAATGTATTTCTGTTTAATTATCATTGTGTTTTTTACAGTTTTGCTGCATACACTTTGATGTTAAGTTATTGAGCTCAGAAGTTTTGTGACTGTTACATCATTAGGGTATTTTCTTTTTATTTATATACCTCTTTTGTGTTGACTGTGTATTTGCATTATTTTTTTTTCTCTAAAATTATATGCCCACTCCTAGTGATTTTGCTGTTCTTCTTTACTTCTCTGATATTTGTCCCCACTTTTTTTTTTGAAGTTTGTTTTTGAGAGAGAGACAGAGAGAGAAAGAATGAGAGGCAGAACATGAGTGGGGGAGGATTAGAGACAGAGGGAAAGAAAGAATCCCAAGCAGACGCCCTGCTGCAGGGCTCTTTCTCATGAACTGAGAGACCATGACCTGAGCTGAAATCAAGAGTTGGGTGCTTAACCGACTGAGCCACTCAGGCACCCCATGTCCCTACATTTATTTTAAGTAATTTCCTTATAAACCACATATATTAAGTTTACTTTCCTTTTTCCTTCTAAAGGTATCAGAGACTTTTACTAGGAAATTTAACACATGTTGATTGTCATAACCCAAAATTGTTTGCTTTGTTTTCAATATTTTAGAAAGTATGTATGAACTTCTTTCCTTAACTTCTTATTTTAAAAATCACATTTTTTTAGTTAAATAAGAACAAAAATGATATTTTCTAGCCTGTACTAGAGGTAAGAGGAGGTGTTTTGTATACTTTTACTTTCCTCATCCTATTCTTTGTAAGTATGTATGTTTAGAGTTCCAAAATATTTTTAAATTACTGTTTTCAAATATTATTCTAAGAATTTTGACATATATTTATTCTCATACACATCTTCAGCTACTTTAAGATTTACCTAAGTAGTTTTTATATTTATCACAAATCAGTGTATAACATATCTCCCCATTTTTAGTTCAGATTACATTCTCAATCTCCTTGAATAGGTTCAGGTAGTATTTTAAAGAATGATACACAGATGTAATACTTCCTAAACTTTTGCTTTATCTGTGAATATTGCTATACTGCTATTAATATAAATAATAACTTTCTAGATATAAAGTTCTAAATCCCAACATTTTCCCCTGAGGAATTAGAGGAACTTAAACCAAAAGAAGGAATATATGTGTGGGATAAAGTCATGATATTGTTGTGTGCAAAAGGGATTAGAGTTAGTCTGTATAATTCCACAGGGCAAAACTAAGATCAAAGGGTAGAAACTATATAGGAAGTTGGCTGAGTAAAAAGTTGATTTCTTTAACACACAGAGCTTTCTAAAGACAGAAGCAGATCTATCTTAGAAATTCATATAATATAGTACTGCAGTGACTTGTTGCCTTTCTCTCAAGATACTGTGCAGGGGAGTTTATGCTAGATGATTTTAAGAGGAGGGAAACTTTTCCTTGGATAATTACCTGACTCCAAAAATAATTCTCAGTAAATTATATTTGGATGGAATCTAGATGAGTCTTGCTATACATTGAGTATTTATTTATTTATTTATTTATTTATTTATTTATTTATGAAGCATAATAAAGCCCCCATTTCTTTGGGTAATTAATAAATAGCCTATTATTTGTCAGAGTGTCACAGGCTTTTGCTACATGGTGAATGGGGAAAGCTTGCATTTCAGGTATTCTGTAGATGCTATGGCACCTTTACCTGCCATTTGTCCTGAGCTCTCCTTTGAATGCCACATGATGGTAAGCTATGCATCCATAGTGCTCACACTGGAATCCCCAGAAGGATTCTAACCAAAACAAAAGCCCTCTGGTGGAAGATCTGTTTGTAACTCCATTGCATAGTATGTGGCCATTAACTAGAGGGATTCTAAACAGTTCTTTTAGGAGCCATTTTATGCTTTTTTGTTTTTAATTGCTGAGTTTCAAATGTTACTTGAGTGTGTAGTCTAAATATTTAATGTTTAACATAGACAAAAAAAAAAAAGAGAGAGCTGCTTTTATTGTTAAGGAATGTATACCAGCCACATAGAAGGGAAGAAAAGAACAAGAATATAGAATCTGAATTTCCATTTTAGAGAAGGGTAGCTAAATATGCAGTGCACCATTCTCACTTTTAAATATGACATAAATTATAGCTGGACCAGATGGCTTGAAAGAACCTAGATGAAAATGATAAAGAGATGTTGAACTTCTATTTTTTTTTTCCTTTCTGGGCTCCTACTCTATCTGCCCTGTACAGGAGGGTGGCCATGATAAAGGGGGACCAAACGTTTATTAGTGTTTAAAAATAGCTTGATGACTTCAGGGGTCTCTGGACTTTAGTTCCTCTTCTGCCAACTCCTGTTGGATTTGTGTGCATTATCAGAGCTTCACATCCCTCATCTAAAAATTGGAGGGGTTTACCATTAGCTACAATACCATCCACTGACATATTGAGTGCTTGGCTATGTGCCAAGCACTGTGATAAGCACTTTACATGTATTATTATTTCTTGTCTTCACCACAAGCCAGTGGGTTAGAGATGTTCCCCAAATGATACTGATTAGAACTTTGACCTGCCTCAGAGCTAACCTGTATACCTGAAAACAATTTAAATCTTAAGAACCCTATTTATTCTAAAATTTTAGGAGAAATTGACCTAGTACTTATGAATGCTGATAATGCTTTAAATTGCCTATTTCTGAGGAAAACCACCGATGAGCTAACCATATTGTGCCTGAGTCATCCAGCGTTCTTTGACCACTAAGGGCCTTTGGTCTAATCTCCTCTGACATTCCATTTTTGTGGCTGTTTAGTTTGGTTTCGTTTTTAAGAAATTTACATTTTTACTGCATTTAAAACTGTCATTGTTTTCCTTTGGATTGTCATGGTGTTGTGTGTAGAAATTTATATTTTAGCTATTGGCATAAATGTTGCAACATTTTATCAAATTGCTGGAAAAACACTGTTGGGTTTTTGATCGGCATTATGTCTAACATATACAGTAGTTTGAGGAAATTTGACATCTATAAATGTTCTTTAAATATTCAGTCTTACCACCCAGGAACATGGCATAGTCCTGTCATTAAGGTGTTTTGAATATTCCCCAATAATATGTTATATCCTTCAGTAATGATATTTTAGATCTAACATATTTCTTATTAATTTCTAGGTATTTCATTTTTTTTTTTCTTGCTATTCTCTTTCTCACCTGCTGGCCCCTTTGCCTGCTCCTCTCCCTGCCCCATCAAATGTGGACATTAAAAAACTTTTGTCTTTTAGTTTCTTAAACTGTGTGATTATGCTCTTTCATCCAGACCGATGATTATAGTCATCACCTATACAAAGGTGATTTCCAGTTTACCCACTGACCCAGGGTATAATTACCTGTGTCCTTCTCTACTAGGTATCATTAGTATCCCAAACTCAGAGTATTCAGAACCTAAACTCATTATTTTATTTCTGAGGATACATTCATACATTTTACGTCCATATTTTGGTTAATGGTTTTGTGATTACCATCTAAATTCAAAATCTTAAGAGTTAGCTTTTCCTTCCCTCTCACTCTCTTTTTCTATGTGCAATCTACAGTCAGGCCTTGAAGCTTTAAGTTAAGTTCTATGATGTTTCCAGCATCCATCCCTTTGTCTCCATTTCCATATAACTACCATCGACTGTCCTGTCCCCAGCTTTTATCTGGATTATTGCATTGGTCTTCAAATCGGTCTTCGTGCTTCCACCTTCTTTCCTTCCATCCCAACCAGATTGCCATCTTATTATTCTTTCTATGATATAACATCGGTTCAATCTCTCTTCTACTCGGGGCCATTCAATGGTCTGTAGTAGCTACTTACCTAACTTAGTATTAATTTTCTAATTTAGAAAGCAAGACCTCTTACTCCAATTTCCTTTCCATTCTCCTTTTCAGGTCAGTCTCCTCTTCAAGTCATGATACTATCCTGCAATTGGACTATTCCTTTTCTTTAGAAATGTCTGATAATTTTTATTTCTGTGCCCAGTATGGTCATACTCCAGCTGCTCCCTAGAGTACCTTCTTGCTCATTTCTGCCTAGTAAATCCTAGCTTATTTAAAACTGTGTGTTATCTCCCTCTCCTCATATCTTTGTTTTGGAAACTTATCATGGCAGGACTCGAATATAACACTGTTTATATAGTTGACTTTTCTCCATTTCTAGATTTTTCAGCTCCTTAACTGCAAAAATTTATCTGACTTACCTCCCATTTTACTCAGTGCTTTGTGTACATTTAGAATCTTCTAAATATTTATTAAACCAAATTAAATAGGCCTAATTATCACAGGAATTGTCTGTGATTCAGACTAAGAAGCAAATGCCTAATTTTGATTGGATTCAAAAGGTGGCTTGGTTAAAATAAAGCCCGCAATAACGCTGATTTTCTTTTTCATTTTGTCCCTTCCTAATTCAGGTTTTAATTTAAGGTGAGCAGCTGAAAACCTCTGATTACAAAATCCTGCATGTCAATGTGCTTTTTATAGTTAAAATGAGTTATTTGTTAGAAATGCATCATTGCACCTAGGTATTTGATTCAGAAGCCGTGATTTATGACTTAGACTGGAATTTTATAGGAACAATGTCATATAATACCTGAAAACGCCATTTATTTTCATTCACTATTTAAATTACACTTATACTAAGTTGCAGCAATATTTAAAAAGTAATATTCAGTGCTTCCCTACATTTGCCACACTTTTTATCAGAGTAGAATTGAATTCAAAATTATTGAATGGGAAACATTTCTGCCACAAAAATGTTACTGTTGAATAATTAATCGAATGAGAAACATGTTCAGGTATATATTTTTGTCTTTGTTCTGTGAATTTCATTTTTATTTTTAAAATAAATATATTCATGCCCCTGGATTTTTCCTTTTGAAGTGGGATTTATAACATATCCCAAATCTAAACCCATAGCACATTTTACAAAAGGTAATATAGATACAATTTTCTGATAAATGTTGTGAGGGCCTTTTTTCCAAAATAGATTTAGACTGGAATATTCAGAGATGGACGTGTCTTAGCTAAAGATATTTATTTACTCTGATGGAAATCCAAACAAGGCCTTAGTATATTCTGGAGGAAAGAAACAACCACACTTCATATATATATATATATATATATATATATATATATATATATATACTCATATATATATGAGTGAAAACTTATGGTATCTGTCTTTCTCTGCCTGACTTATTTCACTTAGCATAACACTCTCCAGTTCCATCCACATTGCTGCAAACGGCATGATTTCATTCTTTCTCATTGCCAAATAGTATTCCATTGTATATATAAACCACAATTTCTTTATCCATTCATCAGTTGATGGACATTTAGGCTCTTTCCATAATTTTTCTATTGTTGAAAGTGCTGCTATAAACATTGGGGTACAAGTGCCCCTATGCATCAGCACTCCTGTATCCCTTGGGTAAATTCCTAGCACTGCTATTGCTGGCTCATAGGGTAAGTCTATTTTTAACTTTTTGAGGACCCTCCACACTGTTTTCCAGAGTGGCTGCACCAGTTTGCATTCCCACCAACAGTGCAAGAGGGTTCCCGTTTCTCCACATCCTCTCCAGCATCTGTAGTCTCCTGATTTGTTCATTTTAACCACTCTGACCAGCATGAGGTAGTATCTGAGTGTGGTTTTGATTTGTATTTCCCTGATGAGGAGTGACATTGAGCATCTTTTCATGTGCCTGTTGGCCATATGGAGGTCTTCTTTGGAAAAGTGTGGAGTTTACAGCCACACTTCTTAATGTAGTGACAACTAAGTACATTAGTGAATGTGAAATAAAGTTGAGATACCCAAAGAACCCCCTGACTCTGTAAAAAATAGTCAGGAATCTATAAGAATTATCAACATTTCTTCATCTGTTATGTCGTAAGAGGAAGTATTGAATATCTTAGTTTCATCTGTTGTCCAGAAATAGCTACAATTCACATAGCCTGTATTTTTAATTCAGACCAATAATTGAAAAGTTTAATATCTCCCCTTACTACCAATAATTTAAAAATTGTTTTAATGTTTATTTAATTTTGAGAGAGAGTGCAAGCAGGGGAGGGGCAGAGAGAGAGGGAGACACAGAATCTGGAGCAGGTTCCAGGCTCTGAGCTGTCAGCACAGAGCCCGACTTGGGGCTTGAACCCATGAACTATGAGATCATGACCTGAGCCGAAGTCAGACACTTAACTGACTGAACTACCCAGGTGCCCCTACCAGTAATTTTAAAAAATTGCCTGATTATTTCTTACATGATGATGAACCACAGAATAATATGCTTTCTGTGTAAAGAGTAGTTTTGACCCCCACACCTCCACCTATCCCCAATGAAGAGTAGGAAAGTTCTTTTGATTCAGATTTTGTGTCTTGTGGTTGTCTTTTCCTTTTTCATGTTTTTTCCCTTTCTGGTAGCAATGTGCCTGTTTTTTTTGCTTTCCTGTTTGGCACTAGAGGTACAAATTTGGCATGCAATCAGTGGCATCTCCTCCTCCATTTCCCTGGAGCCTAATTGTTGGCATTTATGAGGTGTCTGATGCCAATTTTGCTGGTCAGAACTCTGGGATTTAAGTACCTTGTAAAATGGAACTATCTAAACCAAAACACATGGGAAGAGAACTTATTACTGACAAATCAAATGGATGAGTTCACAGTAAAGGGATCCTTTTCTTAGTTGACTTGAAAAAATCTGAAAAATTCAACCTTTTTTTAAGCCATATTCAAAGCCTTTAGTCAAAAACATTTCTGAATACAATTTCAAATAACATTACTTTAATAAATACACACAGAAGTATTTTATTCTCTCATTTGGACCCATTTATGTGAATACTTACTATGTGTTACTGATGCCCAAGTGTTTCCTTTCCCGTGGAATTTATTTTTGCCTGATAGGAGAAAAAAAATTAAAGATGTGATTTCAAATGGTTAACCCATTGTGAAAAGCAGTACTACATTTTTTAAAAAAGGGTTCCATAGTGAAATAAGTTTGGAAAGTTTAGTATTAAAATTCACCCAGTTTTTTTCTACAGTAAGATTGGAATTCTTAATATTTTAATCTTCATTATGAATCTCTAAGAAGGAAATATAATATGTAGCATTTCACAATTTTATTACCCTGTGAAAACTTCTTTCCACACACTGTATAGCAGCTCCAGGGTCCTGTAGAACAAACACACTTTGTAGAGCACTTGTCTACAACATGCATAAGTAACTATGAAGGGTATAAATTAAAAATTCACAAGAAAAGCCACATATCTAGACTATGTTTTGTGATAACTTTTTGAACGAAGTTAAAATCATTTGCCAAAACAGAACTTTAATATAATCTTGATACAAGATCTATGTGACAGGCATTCTGTAGGCAAATTGTAATTTGAAGAATATGTATTCATATTGCCTCCAATAAGAGAAATAAATATATTGACAATTTGACAGCGATAATATGAAGTTTTGCTTGACATTATTTTTCCTGTTTATGTGACCTTAAAAAAAGAATTTCTAAAGTAAGGAATGAGGCAAGCATATCTATCATTTTGAAATATAAAGGAGTGTAACTGAACAGGAAGCCCCAAGTTAAATATCCATTCTTCAAACAGTCTAAAGAAAGAGCAAATATGGCTAAAGCAACTGATACTTCTGAGTGTTAAGCTTCTTGAAACAGAGATTCTTTCCTTCTAGCTCCCTTTTATATGCCCACGATCTACAAGGATGCCTGTGCATAAAGGCATTCATAAATATTTCCTGTCTACTCCAGTTGGAATTCAGAGGAGTAGCAAGGGAGAGTTAATAGGATGTGGTGGCTAAGGTACCAGTAGTGACTGACTGGGCCAAGTCACCTAGACTCTGAAAAAAACCAATCTAGCTGTAGATGATGCCCGATAAACCTGAATGTTTGTCTGGCTGAGATGATATCCAAAAGAGTAAATGATTAGAGCTTCTGGCCAATGATCAGCAGTGCAGAAGAATTTTAGGTTGTCCAAGCTCATGGGCAAAGTGTGGTCAAGGGCAAGGGCAAGGTCCTTGTGTCTGTAATGACAAGTCAGTCATCTGTCTGTCAGCATCCAGGAAGAGAATAGTCAAACATTGGCATATCAGGATCTTGTGTTCCTCATCCAGTGTTCAGGGAAGAAATCTGGTTATAGGAAATAGGGTTGTGGCAAGGGATATTGGGCTGTGAAATGACACGAAATTCATGGAGGCCATGCTTATTCACCCCTGTTCTTCATGGTGGAGAACATGTGACTCCCCTACTTCAGGACAGGTTTGGTTTTGGTGACACAGGTAGATCTGATTTTCAAGCTGGGAAGTGGACTGGCCCTGATGATTAAGTGGAGTGTGAGATGGAGTTCCTGAAGATGTAGTCTGCTTTTAAGTGCACACTTACCCAGCTTTCAGACTTTGCTTTTCTTTGAATAGACTCTGTCTGCATTTATGTAACTAAAAAAACTGAATTTGAAATTCAAGATTAAATTCTTAATTTTACATAGGGTTAATATCACATCACAGAGCCAAAATCCAGACTCCAATCTATAGATCTAGGTCTGCATATCTGTCACTCTATCTTCACTCTGTCCCTTTCCAAATTAGGTTTTGTATTTAGTATATATTTTGGGCCATTTAAAAATAAGCCTTTTTCTAAGTTATTTCATTAGAATGTGCGATTTACTTATCACCTCAATTCTCATCATAGATAATTTTCCTATTTTTATTTCACTTGGGTATGTTATTTCTAGTAACAGAGTATCACAAAACTACATATCCTGTCTTTTGTGAACACTATGTTTTTCCTTGTTAATCTTACACATTAAAAGAAGTTCCTGTTTCATGTAGTCATGAATGTTCTCAATATTTGAGAGACAAAAGTTAGTTTGGGGGGTGTCTTTTGGACCAGTATGCATTATTAATCACCACGTATCTTTTATAGAACTCAAAATGTGGAGGCTATTTTGGAAATCAGGGCAATAAAAGAGACAACCTCAGTTTGGGAAAATAAGGAAATTAGAAGAAAAATATAAAGAAAGCATTTCAAGAAAAATTGTTTCCAAGATTCCATTTTAAAATAGTAACTTTTCTATGATGATATTTGCTTATACAGAGTAAAAATGTGAGTATTCTGTGCAAAAGGGTATGAATTGATCTGCTATATTACAGAATGTACTCATTTATAAAATCTTTTTTTTCTTTTTTTTCTTTTTTGATTCCACTTGTCTTTATTTTTTCAACTTAAAAACTTGAAAAAAAAAGTATATTACCCTAGAGAGACATAGGAATTATTTCATTTATGTTTGGTATTTGTTAACTTAAAGGCTAAATCACGTAATCAGTTTTACTGGGATTTATTTCAGAAGTTCACCCTGAAGAGGGTACTGTGGTTTAAAATATATATATAAAAGGGGCACCTGGGTGACTTAGTCAGCTAAGCATCCGACTTTGGCTCAGGTCATGATCTCGCAGTCTGTGAGTTCGAGCCCTGTGTCAGGCCCTGTGCCAACAGTTCAGAGCCTGGAGCCTGCTTCAGAGTCTGTCTCCTTCTCTCTCTCTGCACCTGGCTCTCTCTCTCTCTCTCTCTCTCTCAAAAATAAATAAACATTAAACAGTTTTTAAATTAAAAATTTTTTAAATATATAAAACTACACCACTTAATCCATATGTATACTACACGCATACATACATATCAGCACTGATGATTGTATAATTAAATTAATATATGTCTCTTTATCTCTTCCCATTGATCTAAAACAAGTGTATTACAGTTTTTGTACCATTTTCTATCTGCAGAATGCAAAGAATGTTGGCATAACAATTGGACTTCTTATTTATGTAAGAGAATGAAGTTTAAAATATCATATGAATACCTCCAAATATCTTTTTTTCTTTCATATTATGGAAATTTTCTCATTAATCCACTTCTTAGAATAATCTTTTTTAAAGATGGCAACTATGAAATTCACTGACTTCAATAATGATCATAAATGAGCCATCTAAATTCTAAAAAATATTGCTGCCATTAGAAGCTCTTATTGCGTTTTATTGTAAAAATTCCAGTAGATAATCCACTGTATTCCATAAATGCTAAAAAATGAATATTAAATCATGTATGCAGGTATAATTTTTTGTTTTGCACTCTAAACCCACATAGTTATTCTTACTCTGCGATTTCTGGTCAGTAGAATTCATCTGTAAAGTTCTTTGTGTTGTCAACACAGCAATCAGATTGAAGACACTTTCACAAAGCAGTCATCTTTACAATTGCCATTTCTGTAGTAGTGCACATCAAAACAAATTATATCACGTATTCTGTTTTCCTGCCTTCTTTCATTTAAATACTTGATAGCACTCTTCTGCTAACCACACTTCCTTCCAAAATAAGTGAAATACTATGCTGAGAACTTTAGAAATGCCCAGCAAAAGTCTCAATTTTGCTTTTAAAGGTCTGAAATGTCATCCTGATAGAAAATGCCATCTGCAAAATCCTGAATTAGAATAGCCATCAATGGGTTGTGTACTATGGGGCCACATTTATTTATTTTGACTGTTATGGATATAATAAATCATTCTAAAATAATGTTGACATTTATGCATTCCACTAACATGGCAGTTTAACAGCCTGTTCCATATACCGCAGCTTGAGTTAGGGATTTGCTATCACATTTTCCAGCTTAGTTCTCCCAATCTTAACACAGCAGACAGTGGTAATGTCAACTGCAGAAGTGCCAAGAGAGAAAAAGATAGATAATGCATTCATTTTTATGGGCGATTTTAAAACTCATGCCATTGAGCACATTTCTCTGAATGGCTCTCATAGCTCACAGTGTTTGCTTCTTTCCTTTTTTTTTTTCGGGCACATGAAGCCTTTTTTGTTATAGGTATGGCTTTCGATTTGATTTAATCCTGCTTTCTCAGCATACCAACAGGTGTACAGAATGCATTAGCAAGAAAGACATCATAATTGAAATCAATACCATGACTTTGAAGACTGTTTACATGATGAGTTGTGGTCCTGTGTATTTTATATGCTGCCATAATCATGTCAATGTAATGCATTAGACACTTCGATCAATTCAGTTCACACACACACACATACACACACACGCACACATGCATGAAAAATGCTTAAGTCACATTTCTTTTATACCAAATTTATTGTTTAGTTCTTTGGCTTCCCAGTTGTTTATAGACACTGAATCATCAAACACCTGAAAAGAAGAGATTCATTTGTTTTTTCATGTCAAAAATGTGATTTAAGCATCACAATGAAAAAAATCTTTGCTTTAATTATAAAGGTTCTAATTTACGTGTACAAATGAGCATGCATTTCAACTTATGACTGATATTTGCATAATATTATTCCATGTGGACTTCTAATCATTTTTGACTCTTGAAACCTTCATGGTAATCATTGACTGCCCATATTTTCCTATACTAATTCATTAGGTCGGCTTTTGCCCTTCTACCACATGCTGATTCCTCAGGCACAAACCTTGAAGTCTTACAGATGTGGAGTGAAGGGGAATGATGACTTCTCTGTGTCTTATTTTCCTGTAAGAAATGTGTACATGAATTCTAAAGGAGGACCTTAATACTGGATACCAGAGCCAGACTACCCACGTTCAAACTTGTCTTTCACCATTTGGTAATGTCTTCATTGGCTGACATCCTGGCCCTGGTAGTGGAAAAGCAGCAATGGCAGTTACATTTAGGGTATCCCTGCCTTGCTGATAAGCCAAGCAACCATGAAGAGAATTTTGGCACTTCCTGTAGAAGCAAGAGTATCTCTGCTTTAAAAATTCTCCATATTATTAAAAGCACAGTAGGGATGTGTAGAACATGCCATTTGATCCGCCTGGTGCTCACATTTAAACTCAGGTTTTAAGAGCCTTGGAATGTACCCTTACTGTGTGATTATAATTAAATTATATTTTGCAGACAAGATGGAAAAAGAAGCTTATTTGTCTCCATTTTGAGATTAGTATTGTTTCCCATAGAGCACCAGATTACTCCAAAGACCATGGAATGTATGTACAACCATTGGCCCTACTCTGATTGAATTTTCACTCAATGTACATAATTATGACCTATAGCTTTTCTGATTATTTTACATATTCAATAGTTATTTGCATACTTGTCATCATTTTCTTAGTGTTCTGAGCTAGGTTCTATTTTAGAGCTGCATTTCTGTGGGTTCCCAGTATGGACTGATGGTAAAGAATATGAAAAAAATCACCCAGACAGAACTATAGTACCACCTTCATACTGTCATTCAGACAGAGTTGGAAAAGTCCCCATGGGGACACTTCTGAAATACACTCTTAACATTTTCTCTGGAGAAAATGAAACTCAGTAGTTGGAATGAAACAAATTTTCTTTGAGGAGGTGACAGAATCCTTTAGTGTACTTTCAAGTGTAAACAAAACTTTCTACAGATTGATGCAACACTATTGGATAAAAAATGTTCACAAATGATTGAATATTGTGTCTTCAAGACTTCAGTAACTGTCAGCTATTGGGAGAGTAGATATTCAGACCACTGACTCTGCAGATGTCACAGTCCATCTGAAATTTTTATTTCACTAGCTTTATATATGCAAATATAAAGGAATCCTTAATCAAGAAGAGTTTATTTTATTTACTACTAAAGATGCCAGCGTACTTTTAAAAAACTCCATCTTTAGCTCTTGCTGTCTCTATCGTAATGTTAAAATTATATCTGCCTATCTAATATCTGAGAGAGCTGTTGAAATAGGAAAAATATTTTTTTCATTTTGTTGAATTTCCTTATGTCTTCTGAGTGTAAATGTCAAAAATAATATATCTCTCATAAACACCTTTTAAGTATCTACCTAATGGTAAAGTTATGTCCATTCTTTTTAAATATGTACACTGAAGGATGAACCAAAGACTATTACATACTTAGAATGTAGTTGATAATTGCAAAATGCAAGCTGGAGGGTAGCTGTTCTTTACATTAAAAACATTCACCCTACTTTGTTGATAGTAATTTTGAAAAGCCATTTTCCAGAGGTAAATTAATCCAATACTATGCATTTAATAAATAACAATATACAGCATTTAAGATACATGTACAGGGGCGCCTGGGTGGCTCAGCTGGTTAAGCAACCGACTCTTGATCTCAGCTCACATCATGATCTCAGGGTCATGAGTTTATGCCCTGCATTGGGCTCCATGCTAGGCATGAAGCCTTCTTAAGTTAAAAAAAATTTAACAATAATTAAAAAAAAATAACGTTTGTTTGTTTTTGAGAGAAAGAGACAGAGCGTGAGTGGGAGAGGGGCAGAGAGAGAAGGAGACACAGAACTGGAAACAGGCTCCAGGCTCTGAGCTGTCAGCACAGAGCCTAATGCGGGGCTCGAATTCATGAGTGGTAAGATCATGGCCTGAACTGAAGTCGATGCTTAGCTGACTGAGCCACCCAGGTGCCCCCCCACAAAAAAATAATAATTAATTTAATTTAATACGTGTATAATTCTAGATAATATAATGTCCAGTGATTCCTAGAGATACTTATTTTTATTAAGTATTTGATAAGTGGCTGCTTATAAACTGAGCTAGGTAATTTTACCTTTATAGACCAACAGAAAAAGAACAGGAAGATAAATGAATGTTCCACAAGTGGCTTCTGCTTCCTTTAAAAAGACAAAAAACAAACAAACAAACACAGAAAAACCAGGATCCAGGAACTAAAAGAATGTATGTGTTTCTTAATAAGCCTCTGTTCTACCACCAGTTGCTATAGATCCTCAGGAAACCAGGCAAAACAAAGGCATGCTGATTCATTTCATTTTGTGTCTGTGTGCTTATCTGTTTATTTTCCTGAATTTCTTTGATCACTCTGGCTTTTCATTTTCCATATTTTTTGTGGCTGTATGGACTATTTCTGAAGATTGGCTCAGCACATCAGAATCCCATCCCTCCTGCCTTGTTCAATTTCCTATAGAAAAACACAGGGATTCTTAAATAACTATACTCCCTTCCTCTCTTATTGAAGCGTCTCCAATGAAATGAACTCTCTGGGAACTTTCAAATAATGAGGATGAATAATGTTTATGCAGTTTTATAGGCCTGCATATATATATTGGACTATCCAAGATTAGAATCTGTTGAAGTGGATAAGTATCAACACTGCAGTATATCTGCTATGTTTTGCTTAAGAATGTTATTACACAAAACAAAGTTTTGTATACAATGACAGATTCAGGGTGACCATAAATGAAAAATATTATAGAACGAGTGTTAGCTCTCTGTATATTTGGTTTGCCTGTTTGGGCATATGTGTATGTGTATGTGTATGTGTATGTGTATGTGTATGTGTATGTGTAT
>NW_024412401.1:14811271-14812767 GCF_014898765.1 Herpailurus yagouaroundi | reverse complement strand
TGTATGTGTATGTGTATGTGTATGTGTATGTGTATGTGTATGTGTATATGTGTGTTAAGATCTAACGCAATAATTTTCTTATTAAATGCTTTCTCTTCTGTGGCAAAGGATTAGTTACAAACAAATTCCTTGATAAACAAATTTCTTCATGTTCCCATTGAAAGTAATTTAGTTCAGGGCTGTCTAATAGAAATGTATGCATTAATAGAAACATTCTATACCTGTGCTGCTTAATATGGTAAAGCTACATGTGGCTTTTGAGTGCTTGAAATGTAGTTAGTGTGACTAAGGATTTGAATTTTCAAATTTTACTTAGATTTTTTTTTAAATTTAAATTTTAGTTAGTTATCATACAGTGCAATATTACTTAGCCACCAAAAAGAATGAAATCTTAACATTTGCAATGACATAGATGGACCTAGAATGTATTATGCTAAGCAAAATAAGTCAATCAAATTTTCTTTAGTTTTAATTAACTTAAATTTAAGTAGCTATTTTTAGAGGCACCTGGATGGCTCACTGAGTTGAGCATCTGACTTCAGCTCAGGTCATGATCTCACGGTTCATGAGTTCCAGCCCCGCATCAAGCTCTGTGCGGACTGAGCCTGGAGCCTGCTTCAGATTCTATGTCTCCCTCTCTCTGCTCCTCCCCTACTCATGCTCTGTCTCTCTCTGTCTCTCAAAAATAAATAAACTTTTAATTTTTTTTTAAATAGCTATTTGTAACTGGTGGCTTCTGTATTGAACAACATAGATCCAGTCGATATATAAATGAGCTTGATGTGATTAAAATCATTATTTTGTATAATGTAGCTGAGTATCTTCAGAGATCCAGACCTAAAGGGGGCCCATAATTCTTTCCCAGAGAAACCAGTAATATTAATAAAAGGAACATGTGGGAAGTCATACTAGGTCAGAGTTTAGGCTTTAGAATGTAACAGATAAGCTCGAATTCTGTCTCTGAACCTCACATGCCATGTTACCTTAGAGAAAATGGTCAAATTTCCTTGAGTCCTTGTTTTCCAAGTTGTAGTTGGGGCTACTAATAATGAAATTGTGTCTGTAACAGGCTTATCATTCAACACAGAGAAGTAATGATGGCAATTATGACCCCGGTTATGATGGTGTTATCTTCATACAACTGAACTCATTTAATCCTTATGTCTGTTAAAAATACTATTTTCCATTTCCCCAGTTGGGAGAACTGAAGTTCAGAGTTATTATTTTCAAGATTACTTAACCAGTCCAAAATTTGAATTATAAGTCTAGTTAAAAGCCTATTCTTTTCATTCTGCCACAATTGTCTCTATTGGTAGAACCAGTTAGACCTCCAGTTAAAAGTCTAAACTAGTCATTCTCAACTATAAGTATATCACTCTGAAGGTGATATTTAAATCATATTTATTCATAAGAATACTAAACTGAACTTTTAAACTGGAGGAATGAAGAAAGGGAAGGGAAGGGAAGGGAAGGGAAGGGAAGGGAAGGGAAGGGAA
>NW_024412401.1:14789068-14811261 GCF_014898765.1 Herpailurus yagouaroundi | reverse complement strand
AAGGGAAGGGAAGGGAAGGGAAGGGAAGGGAAGGGAAGGGAAGGGAAGGGAAAGGAAAGGAAAGGAAAGGAAAGGAAAGGAAAGGAAAGGAAAGGAAAGGAAAGGAAAGGAAGGAAAGGAAAGGAAAAAGAAAGGAAGGGAAAAGAAGGGAAAGGAAAGAATAAAGCAAGCAAGAAAAGAGAGAAGTTACTCTTCCAGAATCCATATTTGAGGAATATACATTTGCTCATTTCTGAGAGAAGGCATGGAGGAGGTGACTGAGAGGGAGAGAAGGGGAATTTCAGAACACATGAATATGAATGAACTATCTTGAGGGTTAAAGCCCTTTCTGGTTCTGCTTACATCTTTCAAGCAGGAAATGCAAGATAAGGGTTGCAGAATATAGATTTCTGTCTTTTAAAAAACAACTCTGTCCATGTCTTTTCATTACCACCATTATGTCCAGCATCAATTAATCAAACTAGTAACTCCTTCCTCCTTGGAGTGGAAATAGAGAGACAAAACTCCAGCCATAAGAGGAGTCAAGTCACTTCTACATTTGACAATGCCAGAAAGACCTTGAAAATATACCTTCAAAATTAGTGTATATATTCTGATACCTGAGTGCTTAAACCTTTTGACAAGTGCTCTCTAGAGATGAGGGTGATTTATGTTATAATTCAGTGCCAGGAAATAAAGTTGCCTTCAAACTCCAGAGATGGAATTGACATTTTTCTTGGTAAATCCAAGAAATCTAGGTCATGATTCCTAACTGATAAATAACTGACCCTTGATGGGCTATAGTAATTAATTACAAGAGCTTGAAAAATCTATGTTTGTTAGTCCATGATTGGCAGACTGAATAAATAAACATTATGTATCCTGCACATATTTGTCACAATTTGTAAAATTTATGTATTTAAATTCACATCAGTTAATATACAGTGTAGTATTGGTTTCAGGAGTAGAACCCAGTGATTCATCACTTACATATAACACCCAGTGCTCATCCCAACAAGTGCCCTCCTTAATGCCCATCACCCATTTATGCCACCCGCATCAATTCTGTTTGTTCCCTGTATTTAAGAGTCTCTTATGGTTTGCCTCCCTCTCTGTTTTTATCTTATTTTTCCTTCAATTCCCCTACGTTCATCTGTTGTGTTTCTTAAATTCCACCTATGAATAAAATCATATGATGTTTGTCTTTCTCTGACTATTTCACTAAGCACAATACACTCTAGTTTCATGCACATTGTTGCAAATGGCAAGATTTGGTTCTTTTTGATCACCAGGTAGTATTCTAGTGTGTGTGTGTGTGTGTGTGTGTGTGTGTGTGTGTGTGTGTATGGTATATGTATATATGTATATATATATGGTATATGTATATGAGTATATATATATATATATATACACATTCATACACACAGTATTCTATTGTGTGTATGTATATATATACATATATATATATCAAAAAACTGCTAGAACTGATATGTGAATTCAGCAAAGTCACAGGATATAAGATCAACATACAGAAATCATTTACATTTTATACACCAATAATTAAACAATAGAAAGAGAAATCAAGGAGTTGATCCCATTTATACTTGCACCAATAAAAACACGTAAGATACCTGGGAATAAACCTAACCAAAGATGTAAAAGATCTGTATGCTGAAAACCATAGATAACTTACAAAAGAAATTGAAGAAGACACAAAGAAATGGAAAAACATTCCATGCTCACAGATTGGAGGAACAAATATTGTTAAAATAATGATACTACCCAAAACAATCTACATATTCAATGCAATCTCTATCAAAATAACACCAGCATTCTTCACAGAGCTAGAAGAAACAGTCCTAAAATTTGTATGGAACCAGAAAAGACCCCAAACAGCTAAAGCAATCTTGAAAAGGAAAACCAAAGCTGGAGGCATCACAATTTTAGACTTCAAGCTGCATTACAAAACTGTAATTATCAAGACAGTATGGTAATTACACAAAAACAGACACATAGATCAATGGAAAAGAATAGAGAACCCAGAAATGGACCCACAAATGGCCAACTACTCATCAACAAAACAGGAAAGTGTATCCAATGGGGAAAAAAAAAGACAGTCTCTTCAGTAAGTGGTGGTGGGAAAACTGAACAATGACATGAAGAAGATTGAAACTGGACCACTTTCTTACACCATACACAAAAATAAATTCAAAATGGATGAAAGACCTAAATGTGAGAGAGGAAGCCATCAAAACCCTAGAGGAGAAAAGAAGAAAGAACCTCTTTGGCCTTAGCACAGCAGCTTCTTACTCAACATGTCTGCAGAGGTAAGGGAAACAAAAGTAAAAATGAACTATTGGGACCTCATCAAAATAAAAAACTTCTGCACAGCAAAGGAAGCAATCAACAAAACTAAAAGGCAACCGATGGAATAGGAAAAGATATTTGTAAATGACATATCAGATAAAGGTTAGTATCCAAAATCTATAAAGAATTTACCAAAGCCAAAACCCCTCCACCCTCCCCAAAAAAACCATCCAGCAAAGAAATGAAATGGGCAGAAGATATGAACAGACACTTTTCCCAAGAAGACATCCAGATGACTGACATGCACATGAAAAGATGCTCACCATCACTCATCATCAGAGAAATACAAATCAAAGCAAAACAAAACAAATCAGAGAAATACAAAACAAATGAGATATCACCTCACACCTGTCAAAATGACTAAAATTAACAACTCAGAAAACAGCAGATGTTAGTAAGGATGTGGAGAAAAGGGACCCCTTTTGCACTGCTGGTGGGAATGCAAATTTGTGCAGCCACTCTGGGAAACAATATGGAGGTTCCTGAAAAAATTAAAAATAGAATTACCCTGTGACCCAGCAATTGCATTACTAGGTATTTATCCAAAGGATATAAGAATGTTGATACGAAGGGGCACATGCACCTCAATGTTTATAGCAGCACTATTTGTTACAACTTAGTATTTTTATTTTTAATAAACTTTTTATTTATTTTGAGAGAGAGAGAGAGAGAGAGAGAGAGAGAGAGAGAGAGAGAAAGTGGAGGGGGAGGGAGAGGCAGAGAGAGGGAGAAAGAATCCCAAGCAGGTTTTGCACGGTGAGCACAGAGCCCTATGTGGAGCTCAAACTCACGAATCACGAGATGATGACCTAAGCTGAAGTCAGACGCTTAACTGACTGAACCACCCAGGTGCCCCATGTTACAACTTGTTAAAAGCTTAGAGATGTGGTTTGATTAGGAAAATAGATGTTGATTTAAAACAAGAATTCAGAATGCTTATAAAATTACACATCTTCTCACTTAACTTATATAAGAAATACTAATAATGGCATCATGAGGGAAGCCTCATCATTAAGAATTTGGTTTGAATAGTAGACTTTTAGGCTAAAGCTCAGTTCTTGGCTCTATTAGACATTCCTGGTAGCTTCCTGAGGATGATGCTCCTTTCTTGGTTATATGATCTTTACACTTACATTTGGAATTCCTGTCTTACTGGATAGAAGTTGCATGAAGAAATTAATTTTAAAAACATAGTATTTCCCCCAAAACCACAAAGTATCCATAGACTCCATCAGAGGGTAGATGTGAGAACAACGTTCATAGAACTGTAGCAGTTTTGCAGCTGGTTATTCTGTTCTCTACACAAATTCTACATAAGTGTGGAAGCTTTTGATTCAGCCATATTAAGCATACACAGCAGATTTTCCATTTAAAGTAATATAGTTACATTTTTAGAAGAGTTACAAAACTTGCTATTAATTGTAATATTATAAAAATATCACTTGTGCCATCTCCTGGCTTGTTAGCTCAAATGAATAGCATCTAGTATAAAGAAAACAAGTTGTTTACTTTTTTTATTCTTCAGGCTCAAAAGTTTCTGTATGTTAACATTACCACATTAACCTGACTTTAATGATAGAAAATGACAAAATTCCCAATTACTCTATCAGGTTCTGTTTTACAAATCTGTGGTCCAGGGACTACTGAAGCATGAAGAAATTGTTCAATATATTTGTCTTGAACACTATTAATTTAAAATCCACTGATTCACAGTAATTAAAAAACTACCAAAAAACAAAAGTCCAGGACCCAGATGGATTCACAAGTGAATTCTATCAAACATGTAAAGAGGAATTAATACCTATTCTCCTCAAACTATTCCCAAAAGATAGAAGAAGAAGGAAACTTCCAAATACATTCCAGAAGGCCAGCATTACCCTGATCCCAAAACCAGACAAAGACACCACAAAAGCAGAAGACTACAGGTCAATATCCCTGATGAACGTAGATGCAAAAATTCTCTACAAAATACTGACAAACTACATTCAACAATACATTAAAAGGATCATTGAAAGAGAAAATAAGAAAATAATTCCATTTACAATTGCACCAAAAAGAGTAAAACACCTAGGAATAAACTTAACCAAGGAGATGAAAGACCTGTACTCTGAACTATAAAACACTGATGAAAGAAATTGAAAATGACACAAACAAATGGAAAGATGCCTCATGCTCATGGATGGGAAAAATTAATATTGTTAAAATATCCATACTGCTCAAAGCAATCTGCAGTTTCAAAGCAATGTGTGTCAAAACACCAACAGCTTTTTTCACATACTAGAACAAGTAATACTAAAATTTGTATGGAACCACAGAAGACCTCAAATACCCAAAGCAATCCTGAGAAAGAAGAACAAAGCAGGAAGTATCACAATTCCAGATTTCAAGTTATATTTCAAAGCTGCGGTGATTAAAACAGTAAGGTACTGGCACAGAAATATACTCCACACATAGATCAGTGGAACAGAATAAAGAGTCCAGAGATAAATGGATCACATTTATATGATCAATTAACTTATGATAAAGAAGGCAAGAGTATATAATCGGGGAAAATCATCTCAATAAATGGTGCTGGGAAAACTGGACTGCTACATGCAAAAGAATGGAGCTGGACCACATTCTAACACCATACATTAAAAAAAATGGATTAAAGACCTAAATGTGAGACCTGAGGCCATAAATATCCTAACATAGAGTATAGGCACCAATTTCTCTGACATCAGCAGTAACATTTTTCTAGATATGTCTTTTCAGACGAGGGAAGCAAAAGTAAAAATAAACTCTTGGGACTACATCAGAATAAAAAGCTTTTGCATAGTGCGGGAAACCATCAATGAATCCATAAAGCACCTACTGAATGGGAGAAAGTATTTGCAAATGATGTTTTGCAAATGATATAGTTGATAAGGAATTAATATCCAAAATACATAAAGAACTTCTACTACTCAACACCAAAAAAACCCAAAACCAAAAAACAAAACAAAAAAAAAACCAGTCTGATTTAAAAAAGGGCAGAGAAACTGAATAGACATATTTCCAAAGAGGATATACAGATGGCCAGCAGACACATGAAATGATGTTCAACATAACTAATCATCAGGGAAATGCAAATCAAAACCATGATGAGATATCACCTCACACCTGTTTGAATGACTATGATCAAAAAGACAAGGGATCACAAGTGTTGGTGAGGATGTGTAGATAAAGGAACCCTCATGAACTGTTGATTGGAATGTAAATTGGTGAAACCATTGTAGGAAACAGTATGGACATTCTTCAAAAAATTAAAAATAGAAATATCATAGAATCCAATAATTCCAATACTGGGTACTTACCCAAAGAAAACAACAATATTAATTTAAAAAGGCATATGCGCCCTATGTTTCTGGCAGCATTATTTACAAGAGCCAAGTTATGAAAGCAACCTAAGTGTACATTGATAGATGAGTGGGAAGAGAAGATGTCACACACACACACACACACACACACACACACACACACACACACACAGGAATACTATGCAGCCATAAACAAGGTTGCAACAAATGGATAGACATAGAGGATATTATGCTAAGTGAAATAGGTCAGACAGAGAAAGACAAATACAATTAGATGTCACTCATATGTGGAACTAAAGTAACAAAACAAATAAATAAGAAAAGAAAGGGCAGAATCCAACCTATACATACAAAGAACAAAATGGATGCCAGAGGGACAGGGGGGTGGGAAGATGGGCAAAAGGGGTGAAGGGAAGTGGTAGATTCAGACTTCCAGTTATGGAATGAATAAGTCATGGGAATAAAAGGCACAGCATAGGGAATATAGTCAATGATACTGTCATAGAGTTGTATGGTGACACATGGTATCTACACTTGTGCTGAGCACAGCATAATAGAGAGAGAAATTGTTTCACTGTGTTATACACCTGAAACTAATGTAACATTGTGTTCCAACTATACTCAAAAATAAATAAATAAATAAATAAATAAATAAATAAATAAATAAATAAAATAGAATAAAATCTGATTCAGTGCCTTAAGTCACTGAGAAGCATGGTTAGAGCTGTAGCCACTACCAAGAACCCATTAGGAATTGGGGAAACATTGAAATAACTAGGCTCTGAGTTTAACACAACCAAGTCAATGTGATTTACTCATGCCACAAAGAACACAGATTGTTTTTGCCTTGAAAGAGTGAAAGAAATTCATTCAGGATTTTGCTTGTTTGCATTGAAATGGCTTTAGAGCAAGCAAATTGGAGGTTCTTTTAAATTATTTATGCCTATAGCCCTAAAGCTAAGAAGATAAGTTGTTAGAATTTTTTATTTTTGTGTGAGTAGTTTCACAGCTTGTCTTCCCATGTTTATAAGCCTGGAAGGGTGAATCTGTTTTCTTATCTGTTTAAATAAAATATAAAATACACTGAGAAAGGTGTTCATTTCCTAAAATATTACCAGTCACTGGTTAACAACACCATACTATTCATTCCACCACACTCCTAAGATCCTCTAGAATAATTCTGATTTCCTGCAGATGCATTCTTTCAAAATGGGGAATTTATTAACTATATACTTATCCTTTAAGTTCCTTTAAGAGATATTTTTATCTCCTCAAACTAGCTCAGTGCTCACTCATACTTCAAAATATTTTCATTAAACTGAACTATTACTAAAGGTGATTTGATGTTTATACTTCCATTAAGATAAATCCACAAGTCAGGAAAAAGAATTCTTTTTAAGACCAACAGACAGTAGATCCTGATTTTTGTTTTAGAAAATATGACCACTGTAACCAGAGAGTACCAACAGGGTTGTGAGACTAATTGCAGTATGAACACAATTCCCAAAGGAAACTAAAGCTAGGTTCTGTTAGAAAGTGTTCATAAAATTTATGTGTTCAATACAGATAAATCCAACTAACAGAGTAAGACAGAAAGAATGATATGTACAATGAATCTAACAGAATGTTACCACCACCAAACCCAGGTATCACATATATCAGATGTTCAATATATGTTTGATGTATGAAAATCTCTAATGTTAAAACTAAAGCCAATATCATCATAAAATGTTTAGAGGGTGGATCAACAAAATCCATGAGAGGGTGCTTTAAAAAAAATCTAGAAAGAACATGGGAGATTGGATGCACAATTTCATAACTGCTTTCAAGATTACATATGCTTATTCTAGAGATTTTTCTCTGTGTGATAAATGGATGAAAAAGAAATATGGCATATGGAATGCATGCATTATCTCTACTTCTCTCCTGAAACTTCATTAATTTAGCTATACAGGAATACACCCAGAAATGACAATGAGGAGAGAAGAGGTCACAGCAGAGAAGTGGTATCAATGAAATGATGGGAAATAGAAATTAAATAGCCACATGCTAAGGACTTGGCAAAGCAGAGGAGCTGGAAGTCTAAATGTCAGCAAAGAGTGAAGCAGGTGTGAAGTGAGGTGATTCAGGTTGTAGATCCCCCAGATGCTTGGAAGTTATAGACGTCATGTGCTATGAAGACATGGAGAAAGCTGAGATTGAAGATGAAGTCTTGTTTCAAAGACTATATGAAAATTAGAAGCCCAGATCTGTTCACCCATCCAAAATCGTTTGGGAGCTTTATTTTTTATAGAAATTAAATTAAGAAGGCTCTGTAGTCCAGGAAACCATATACAATAAAAAGAAGGGACCATTCTGAATGCAGGGAATTAGAAATAGCTGTGACTCTCCCTCCAAAACCCACTGTGCCCCTCGCCAAACTTTTCCCTTAGCCCACCCCCACCAGAACTTTGCAATAAGGCTTATAATTCCAATCTCCTCTTATCTCCTTAAATATGAGATTGGAAAATTATTCTCTAGAGATACGGGCAATGAATAAAGAAGATCCACCACAAGATGCATTGCTGTAAAATACTTTAAATGAGTTTCAAAATATTATGATTTGTATCAAAATATTAAGGATTACATATGATTCCTCCTGGGGTGCTGATAGAGTAAGGGACAATAGTTTTGGCCCTGAGGCTTATAGTCATTTTTAAAGTCAAAACTAAAAATTGTAAACATAAAGTCTGTTTTGAATGCATTTGGAATATGAATTGACAATTGTATATTTATAACCTTGAAACATTCTTAGGCACAACTGTAAGCATTCCAACATTAGCTTTAACAAAAAATAAATCAGCCACAGAATAATGGACACTGGTGGACAAAATAATGGTCTAGTACTTGTGTAGAAAGGGCTATGTTTGGAGATCGAATTGGAAAGTAGGTCTACCTGGTAGCATTCATGTAAGCCAAAAAGCAGGCCTCAAATGCATAGAAATATTATCTGGGCCCCATGAGGACATAAGCAAAAGCCAAGTTTAATTAAAAGGAAGGAAGGAAGGAAGGAAGGGAGGGAGGGAGGGAGGGAGGAAGGAAGGAAGGAAGGAAGGAAGGAAGGAAGGAAGGAAGGAAGGAAGGAAGGGAGGAAGAAAAAACAACTCAAGTTTCTCCTTCAGTTCTTAAAATACTGGCAGACCCTGAAAGCCTATTTTCAGAATTAAGCATAGGTAATTATTTTTAGGCATGGAATCAACAGCTCATGTCTTCAGATTCAGAGGTTTCCAAAATTGGTTTATGGACTTTTCTCTTGGGCTCCTATAACTCATATTCCAGAGCTGAGATATAAACATAAACTTAAAATATGGGAATCTCTATTAGCTTTTTAATGAATCAGAATGGGGATTGAGAAAAATAAAGATAATTTAGAATGGAGATCTTTTTTTTGTTCTTAGATTGAATATGAGAGTAGAGAGTTTTTTCTCCTAATGAGAAATTTATTGGTCAGTTTTACATTTTATTTTCATGACAAATGCCTGTTTATCATAAGAAATCATACAAGTCTTTAAGAAAAGAATAAAACATTAAGAAAGACTTTTAAAGGCATTAATTAGCTTACCTGAAATCTTTATAAATTCTTCATAATTTATGTAAAGTAACAAAAAGATATGAAATTGGTATTTAAGAATCCTAAATGATATTAGCTGGTCTAAATCTTCTTACCAAGCTGTGATTATTCCAGTTGACTAGTTTCCAGTTGGAAATTTGGAAATAATTACATTTGACATGAATTTCAATGGTAACCTTTCTTTGAATGCCAGTTATTTATAGGTAAGCATATTAAAAATAACTGTATTTAGATAGAGTGAAAAATTATCATAGATATGTTACCAGTAGTGGCAAATACATAATATATGGGACTTAAATCAGACCATGTGATTAAACTTTTAATTTTTGATGGTGTAACTTTTAAGAATTTTTCATATATTTATCAGTGAAAATAAGATAAATATTTTTTTATCTGTTTCCCAAAGGGTACACCTAATGTGTCTGAAGTTGATTAATATTTCTGGTCTAAAGTGAAAATACATAGTTGGATCTTATATGAACAAAAATTATCAAAATGTGCAAAAATAGTTGGATTTGCATGACTACCATGCTGGCAGAAAGGAGTAAATTAACCATTGAATCAGTCAGTAGTAATCTATAAGGTATTTCAATAATTCATTTAAACTAGTGCATAGAAGATTCCTTGTAAGAAAGCTGTAGAAGGAAGTGCATTTCATCCTTCTGATCTTAATGTATTAATGCTTCAGATTGTCAATACTGGTTTGTTCTTGACTTCTCAAGTTTCTCAAAATATAAATGTTTTGTGACTTATGTATTTTGAAGAGATAATATTTTACTAATATATGGAAATATACTTATTGGTTAAATATGCAAATTCCAGAGATATTCTAATTGGATATTACAGAAAACCAAAGAGGCAAAAAAAAAAAAAAATTAAATAGTTGCTATCAGGTGGTGATCTTTATCCCCAGAGAGATTGCCTTTAGCAATGATTTCTTTTGAAAACTTGGATGGTAGAGACTGAAATGTTTCTTAAAATGACTGGCATTTACATCAAACAAATAACACTGTTTATTTTTTTTTCAATATATGAAATTTACTGTCAAATTGGTTTCCATACAACACCCAGTGCTCATCCCAAAAGGTGCCCTCCTCAATACTCATCACCCACCCTCTCCTCACTCCCACCCCCCATCAACCCTCAGTTTGTTCTCAGGTTTTAAGAGTCTCTTATGCTTTGGCTCTCTCCCACTCTAACCTCTCTTTTTTTTTTCCTTCCCCTCCTCCATGGGTTTCTGTTAAGTTTCTCAGGATCCACGTAAGAGTGAAAACATATGGTATCTGTCTTTCTCTGTATGGCTTATTTCACTTAGCATCACTCTCCAGTTCCATCCACGTTGCTACAAAGGGCCATATTTCGATCTTTCTCATTGCCATGTAGTACTCCATTGTGTATATAAACCACAATTTCTTTATCCATTCATTAGTTGATGGGCATTTAGGCTCTTTCCACAATTTGGCTATTGTTGAGAGTGCTGCTATAAACATTGGGGTACAAGTGCCCCTATGCATCAGTACTCCTGTATCCCTTGGGTAAATTCCTAGCAGTGCTATTGCTGGGTCATAGGGTAGGTCTATTTTTAATTTTCTGAGGAACCTCCACACTGCTTTCCAGAGTGGCTGCACCAGTTTGCATTCCCACCAACAGTGCAAGAGGGTTCCCGTTTCTCCACATCCCCGCCAGCATCTATAGTCTCTTGATTTGTTCATTTTGGCCACTCTGACTGGCGTGAGGTGATATCTGAGTGTGGTTTTGATTTGTATTTCCCTGATAAGGAGCGACGTTGAGCATCTTTTCATGTGCCTGTTGGCCATCCGGATGTCTTCTTTAGAGCAGTGTCTATTCATGTTTTCTGCCCATTTCTTCACTGGGTTATTTGTTTTTCGGGTGTGGAGTTTGGTGAGCTCTTTATAGATTTTGGATACTAGCCCTTTGTCCTATATGTCATTTGCAAATATCTTTTCCCATTCCATTGGTTGCCTTTTAGTTTTGTTGGTTGTTTCCTTGCTGTGCAGAAGCTTTTTATCTTCATAAGGTCCCAGTAATTCATTTCTGCTTTTAATTCCCTTGCCTTTGGGGATGTGTCGAGTAAGAGATTACAAATAACACGGTTTAAAAGCCTTATACTTAGGGGTGCTGAGGTGGCTTAGTTAGTTAAGCGTTGGACTTCAGCTCAGGTCGTAATCTCACAGTCAGTGAGTTCAAGCCCTGCATTGGGCTCTGTGCTGAAGGCTCAGAGCCTGGAGCCTGCTTCAAATTCTATGTCTCCCTCTCTCTCTGCCCCTCCCCCACTCACACTCTGTCCGTCTCTCTGTCTCTCAAAAATAAATAATTTTTTAAAAAATTTTTAAGCTTTATACTTAGTACCAAACTGGGCATTGTCATATTTTTATATTTGATTTCAATATTATTAAGTTTATAGAACTCACATCACTCTTGGAGATGTCTTCTAAAAATTCTGCTTGGGGCGCCTGGGTGGCGCAGTCGGTTAAGCGTCCGACTTCAGCCAGGTCACGATCTCGCGGTCCGGGAGTTCCGGCCCCGCATCGGGCTCTGGGCTGATGGCTCAGAGCCTGGAACCTGTTTCCGATCCTTTGTCTCCCTCTCTCTCTGCCCCTCCCCCGTTCATGCTCTGGCTCTCTCTGTCCCAAAAATAAATAAACGTTGAAAAAAAAATTTTTAAAAATTCTGCTGGTTACTCAGAGAAGGCTTTCTAGAGTAACTTCTTTTTATGTGATCACTACACTCAAATACCTTACTTTCAGCTTTATAGATCAAGCAGTCAATTACAATTATAGTCAGAGAATATCCAGCTCAAGAAATCTGGCTTGACATACTGAAATTCATAAGATATAGATACTTAAACCAAATTCCAGTGTATTTATTTATAAAGACTGTCTGGTGACCTGAGCTATAGTATCAATTTCAATGGAAGTCAGGGTATCTGAGAAGTTAACGTTAGACTGCACTTCTTTGCTGAGCTTGGACTCAATAAAAAATTGAGTTTATTTCTTCTGGACAATGAGGAGGACTAATGAATCATCTACACTTCATCATAGAGTACAACTCTCTAGTGACTAGAATATTCCTGCCACCAAAATAAATGATTCCCTACCTGGTTGAAAGTGGTAAATATTGCCATTTTTTTCTCTTCATTTTTCTTTTAATTGAGTAGTATTCATTCAATAACTAGTTAAGTATGTTAATTTAATGGGCTAAATTAAAATGAGTTCAGTTTAATAACTAGTTAAGTAACTTAAAATATGATGTTCAAGGTAGACAAGACTTCTGTCTTCAAACAGTTAACATACTAGTTAGAGATCACAGAAAAACCAAAGGTGTAGTAGATTAAATAGATTACTATTAGGTGGTGTTGGGTGTTATGGAGGAATAAATATGAAGATGATCATACGACCAAGAATAAAGGATTGCTATAGGTCAGGGAAGGCATCTCTGCCAATGTGCCATTAGGGCTAAAATCCGCAGGACAGGTAGGATCCAGATGTGAGTATCTGGAGAAAGGAATTCCAGGGAAAAGGACCAATGAAACAAACATGCATGTCGGAAAAGGAAACATTTGGGTAAGAGATATTCATTCCTGACTCTACACGTGGGATCATCAAGTTATGTCAACATGCTATTAAAACACAAATATTTCTGACTGCCTGCTTGTGAGTTAAATTTAAATCAGATATAAACCCCAAAAGATGGGGTCTTTGTCATTTCTGTGTCCCCCATTACCTAGAACAGAGTCAGCTATGGCTTTGGGATTGCAAACTTAACACATATTGTTGAAGTGCATTAATGGTCACATATCAAGGTCATTCCTTGTAATTCAGTAGCAATATCCTTTCACAAAATTACACAAAGGACCAGTCTACTGGGCCCATTCTCTGCACAACTGGCATCTGATTTTGACACTGACATATGCCCTTTAAACTCAGGGGGGAAAGTCCCCATAATTCACATGAACCCCAAGCATTTAGATAGCTAAGGAAGCTAGTACCCATTTTTCCCTTGAAACAGTTCTCAAAAATTTCCGAAGACCCACTTCTTAACAATTCCAATAGTTTCTTCTCTGTTTCCAGGTGAAAGAAGCAGTTCTTTGATATCATTTACAGAGGTGCCAGTTAAGACCACTTATTGAACAATGAAAAACAAAGTTAACACTAAATACAAAAGTTCTCCTGGAGAGAGTTCCATTTTAAATAAGCAATTAATCTCTTTAATACTTTTTGGATTGAAACCTAGGGGGCTCCCCAGGGTGAGAATGGTTGATCTGTCCCTACTCATAGCTTGTAAAGAGAAATTTGAATGTGACCCCAAACATGGAGAGCAAGGAGAGACAAAAGCAAGAAGCCACTCCACATTGGTAGGTGGCAGTTTTAATAAGCAAGGAAATTTACTTGCAAGGCTTGTCTTAGGTAGCTGTAAGATGAATAGCTCTCCACCCCCAGCCACCTGATTCTTAAATGTTTATACAGAAGCTTTAATGGGTTCATGAGTTCAGTTATGTGTACCATCCAGATGGTCTCAAAAACACATTACTATTTCAAGGTTGTGTCCTTGAAGTGGCTCCGGCTAGGTAAACAGTGGGCAGAATATACATTCCAAGGACAGGGGAGGGGGTGGGGAGCTTTAAATTGCCTGAGTCTGGCTCTTAGGTCAACCAGTAGGCCTGTCCTCTCAATGATCTCTTCCAACAATACTTTGGTGAAGACAACCTCAATGCAGGTTCTGAAACTCAGGGATGGTCATTCAGTGTTATGCCCATACACCAGCTACACGCAATATGTGCCTATAAGGCAGTTTTGCCATATGGCTATGTAAGGATAAATGTAGCTAGCAACTAACTGAGAGCATGACCAGAATAAGTAACTATGGAAATATAGTGACAAAGATGACACAGAAACAAAGGAAAAGTATAATAATACAGTTGGAGAAGGAGCATCACTGTTTTACAATTTGTCTGGGTCCTCTTGTTACAGAACAAATGTGAAAACAATACTCATGATTTAATGAGATAACTAGTAATTAATCCTCTACACAAACAGTTCCACAAAAGATTCACAAGGAACACATACAATAGAAAAATGATGGTGTGTGTGTGCATGTGTGTGTGTGTGTGTGTGTGTCTAGGGGAGATATATAAAGATGGAGATATAATTATAGATACATATATATGGATATGAATGAGGGCTAGGAAAAATAGAACTAACAAAAAAAAAAATAGTTGCTGCAGTGACATTGCAAACCTGGCTTTGAATATCCTGAAAACCAATATTAAAGGGCACTCCATGGAACACTAGCCCCTGGTGACATTCAGTAAATAAAAGTGCTCAGTGTTAAATAAGTTTTTAAAAGGCCAAATACACTCTGTGATCCTTTTTGAGGACTCAAAGTGCACACTGGAATATTTAATATCTGATGAACCACAGGAGAAAAATTTCATGTTTTTTAGCCTATTGTTTCCCAAACATAATGACCACGTAATCTATTTGTATTTGTTTGTTTCTTTTTACACCCATTATATTCCCATGAAATCGTGTTCCACTAAACACTCTGTGATCCAGAGCTCAGTGCTAGTAGCTTTCAGGAAGTCAATAAAAAGTGTTGTATTCTAATTATAACCTTTGGTGATGCAGATATGTCTATTTTATTTATTCCATTGGCAATAATACTTTGTATGATATGGCATTTTTCTTGATTCTATTTATTGAGCATTTTATTAGTGTCTTATTTTATAGTATATATTTCTTTTGGGTCCATTTATATTCTTTATGGAAATCTCTGATGAGAGATTAACTAATTAAGCAATGCTTATCCCAATTCAACCATGACTTTGATTTTCAGAATCCTTCCATATGTCATTATGGGTTCCTTACACTTCACCTGCCTCAGAAATAAAATAAAAGTCTCTCCAATGAATTAAATGAGTTATGCTGTATGAACACATCAAAATACTATGCTGTCATTTGAAATCATCTTTCAGTTCCTCTACCTGTTACATGTTCATGAACCTGGAGTCCAGGAGGTCAGTCAGATTTCTAGTACTTTTGTTTAATTTGACTTAATCTATCCTACCTGAAAAAGCATGGCTTGTGTATAGATGGAATATTTTGGCAGATAGGGCAACTTGCTGCCACTAATCCTTGTTCATCATGTCATAGAATATTGTTCAACAAAGTATCATCTAAATTTATTAAAAGAGGAGAGGAGTTAAGATGAGGGAGCAGCGTGGAGATCCTGAGCTTGTCTCATCCCTGAATTGCAGCTAGATCAGCACCAAGCCATTTTCAACATCTAGGAAATTGATCTCAGGATTCACACAACAATCTGCATAACTTGAGAAACAGAATTCGGCAGGTGTGAGGTGCAGAGAGGCGAACTGTAGATGAGAAAAGCTGCAGAGGGTAGGGAGCTGTTTTTGCAGAGAGAAGACAGAGAAAGAGAAAGAGGGAGAGTGCATTTCATCAGGATCATGCAAGAAAAGTACTTCTCTGAAAGTAGCTGGAGACAAAGAGAGAAAAAGAGTGAAAACACTTACAGGGTACTGGACAAGAAATCTGTTCCCAAAAGCCATTGATAGGAAGAAAGGGAGAGGTTTTCAGTACCACCAGGATTCTATAAACAGTAGAACACAGAGTCTGAATTTTCAGAACTCAGTGCCTGGTGGTGCTCTGGTGAGGAAGTAGGGCAAATCCCCAGGAGCAGGCAGCATGGTCTAAGGAGTCCATGTGCCACAAGGAGAAAAGAGGTTCCCCTGCCTATAGTGTTTAGTAGATGCCATACCATCTCCCCACAGACAGAGGTCCAGCAGACCCCAGAGAGCAGCCACGTTTGCTGGTTTTGGGACAAAGACGCCAGAGTGCAGTGAAATCTGGCGCCAGCTGTATGTGGTGCTTCGCCATAATCTCTGAACCTTTGGCACTGCGTGATCACATGAATGTTTTCTGGGGCAAGCCAGCACCCAGCCATTGCTCAGTGAGACCTTCCCACAGAGAGTTGGCAGAGGCCCAAGCCACAGGGTACTCTGAAGTGTGAGGTTTTGAAACACAACCCCATCTGAGATAAAACTCTGGAGGGACAGCTTGGAAGCAGAAAGGGTAGAGGTGGGGTGGTGGATGAGGCCTGAGTCAAAGGAGCGGTCTTTGGTCCCAGTTTGGTGAGAGCACAAAAATCCTGTACCAAACACTAAGGAGTAGGGTGAAGCCATTTCCACCTCTCCTGCACATGAGCGCCACACTGATCCACCCCAGTAAGCTAAGTAGTGCCACCTAGTGGAGAACAGAGCTGTTACACCAACCCCCACCTAATTGTACCCTACAAGCACATTCCCTAGAAGACCAGCACAAGTCATTCCACCTGCTTAGTGTATGGATTATAGAGTGCTTCACAGTTTCAGTTCTTGGGGAAACTGGATGTAACTTCAGTCACGTTTCATTCTGTTTGCTGGTTCCTTTATTTGTTCATTTTCTTTGCTTACGTTTTTGCTTAAATTGTTTTTTCTTTCTTTTTTTCTTCTTTCTTGGATACAGAGAGAGAAAATTTTGTGTTTTTTTTTTACCTTTTTTATTTTTTAAAATTCTTATTGTATTTCATTTTGTTTTATTCTATTTTATTATATAAATTTTTTTTAATTTTTAAATTTTTTCTTACTTTTCTTTCCCTTTCTCTCTATTCTACTAAGCTTGCTTCAACAAGAAAACCAAAACACACCAAGGATCTAGCTTCCTTTATTTAAATTTTTTTGTTTTTTTATTTTTTAATATTTATTTTTTATTTTATTAATTTTATTTTTCCTCCAAAATGACAAAACTAAGGAATTCACCCCAAAAGAAAGAACAGGAAGAAATGACAGCAAGGGGCTTAATCAACATAGGTATAAGCCAGATACTTGAACTCGAATTTAGAACCACGATAATAAGAACACTAGCTGGGTTGAAAAAAAAGCATAGAATCCCTTTCAACAGAGATGTAAGAAAGAAAATCTAGTCAGGATGAAATTAAAAATGTAACCAAGATACAATCTTGAATGGATGCCATGACAGCAAGGATAAATGAAGCACAGCAGCGAATCAGCGATATAGATGATAAAATTATGGAGACTAATTAAGCAGTAAAAATGAGGGAAACAAAGGTAATGTATCATGGTACAAGACTTAGAGAAGTCAGAGAATATTATGAGCAATTATATGCCAACAAATTGGGCAATCTGGAAGAAATGGACAAATTCCTAGAAACATATAAACTACCAAAACTGAAACAGGAAGAAATACAAAATTTGAACAGACCAATAACGAGTAAAGAAATTGAATCAGTAATCAAACTCTCCCAACAAACAAGAGTCCAGGGCTAGATGGCATTCCAGGGGAATTCTGCTAAACACTTAAAGAAGAGTTAACAGCCATTCTTTTGAAGCTGTTCCAAAATATAGAAATGTAAGGAAAACGTGCAAACTCATTCTACAAGTCCAGCATTACCTTGATTCCATAACCAGACAAACACCCCACTAAAAAGGAGAAGAAATACCGACCAAATTTTCTGATGAAAATTGTTGCAAAAATTCTCAACAAAATACTAGCCAACCAGATCCAACAATGCATTAAAAGAATTATTCACCATAATCAAGTGGGATTTATTCCTGAGATGCAGGGCTGGTTCAATATCTGCAAATCAATCAATGTGATACATCTCATGAATAAAAGAAATAAGAACCACATGATCCTCTCAATTGATGTGGAAAAAGCATTTGACAAAATACATCATCCTTTCTTTGATGAAAACCATCAAGAAAGTAGGGATAGAAGGATCATACCTCAAGATCATAAAGGCCAAATATGAAAGACCCACTGCTATATCCTCAGTAGGGAAAAACTGAGATCTTTCCTCCTAAGGTCAGAAACATGACAAAGATGTCCACTCTCACCACTGTTATTCAACATAGAGTTGGAAGTCCTAACGTCAGCAATCAGACAACACAAAGAAATAAAAGGCATCTAAATCAGCAAGAAGACTGTCAAACTTTCACTACTCTCAGAGGTGGGTCTATTTGGAAGACCCAAAAGACTCTACCAAAAAAACTGCTAGAACTGATGCATGAATTCAGCAAAATCGCAGGATATAAAAATCGATGTACAGAAATAAGTTGCATTTCTATACACCAATAATGGAGCAGCAGAAAGAGAAATCAAGGAATAGATCCCATTTACATTTGCATGAAAACCATAAAATAACTAGGAATAAACCTAACCAAGGCGGTGAAAAATCTATACACTGAAAACTATAGAAAGCTTATGAAAGAAATTGAAGAAGACACACACACAAAAAAAATGGAAAAACATTGCATGCTCATGGATTGGAAGAACATATATTGTTAAAATGTTGATACTACCCAAAGCAATCTACATATTCAATGCAATCTCTATCAAAATAACACCAGCATTCTTCACAGAGCTAGAACAAACAATCCTAAAATTTGTAAGAAACCAGAAAAGATCCCAAATAGCCAAAGAAATCCTGAAAAAGAAAACCAAAGCTGGAGTCATCACATTTCCAGACTTCAAGCTGTATTACAAAGCTGTAATCAACAGAACAGCATGGTACTGGCACAAAGACAAACACATAGATCAGTGGAACAGAATAGAGAACCCAGAAATAGACTGAGAAGTGTGGCCAACTAATCTTTGACAAAGCAGGTAAGAATATCCAATGGGGGAAAAAAAGTCTCTTCAGCAAATGGTGCTGGGAAAACTGACAGCGACATGCAGAAGAATGAACCTGGACCACTTTCTTATACCATACACAAAAATAAGCTCAAAATGGATGAAAGACCTAAATGTGAGACAGGAAGTCATCAGAACACAAGAGGAGAAAACAGGCAACAACTTCTTTGACTTGGCCACAGCAGCTTCTTATTTGACATGTCTCTGGTTGCAAGGGAAACAAAAACAAAAATGAACTACTGGGACCTCATCAAGATAAAAAGCACAGCAAAGGAAACAATCAACAAAACTAAAAGGCTACCGACAGAATGGGAGAAGATATTTGCAAATAACATATCAGATAAAGGGGTAGTATCCAAAATCTGTAAAGAACTTATGTGTTTATATAATGGAACATTACTCAGAAATTAAAAGGAATGAAGTCTTGCCATTTACAATAATGTGGATGGAACTAGAGTATATTATGCTAAGTGAAATAAGTCAGTCACAGGAAGACAAATATCATATGATTTCACTTATATGTGGAATTTCAGAAACAAACAGATGAACATAGGGGAATTGAAGGAAAAATAAGATAAAAACAGAGAGGGAGGCAAACCATAAGAGACTCTTTAATACAGAGAACAAACGGAGGGTTGCTGGTGGGGTGTGGGGTGGAAGGATAGGCTAACTTGTTGGAATGAGCATTGGTTATTATACGTAAGTGGTGAATCACTAGATTCTATTTCTGAAATAATTATTACACTATATGTTAACTAACTTGGATTTAAATTTAATAAATAAATAAATTTATTGAATGACAGAAAAATAAATAAACTCATCTTTTATAGGAATACTTAATGTCACATAATTTTTTCACTGTATATTATCGTGTAAAATATAGCCTTAGTCATTATATGTCAAAGGCTATAGATTTTATTGTAGTTTTAAAAATGGAATAATTCCTGGGGTGCCTGGGTGGCTCAGTTGGTTGAGCATCTGACTTCGGCTCAGGTCATGATCCTGTGTTCATGGTTTCAAGCCCCTCATTAGGCTCTGTGCTGACAGCCTAGAGCCTGGAGCCGGCTTCAGTTTCTGTCTCCCTCTCTCTCTGCTCCTCCCCCACTCATGCTCTGTCTCTCTCTGTCTCTCAAAAATAAAATAAAACATTAAAAAAATTTAAAAATGGAATAATTCACTGCCTTTTGTTTATCTAACTATCTGGAAATTTGCTTAATGCTTAATTATTTATTGAGCACCTACTAGCCCTACGTACTGCAATACATACTAAGATTACAGCAGTGAACAAAACAAAACTCCTTAAAGAGTTTACATTATAGTGCACACTAAACATGCACTGTTTTGCACATTAAAAAATAGCTTAGAGGGGCGCCTGGGTGGCTCAGTTGGTTAAGCGTCCGACTTCAGCTCAGGTCTTGATCTTGCGGTCCGTGAGTTCAAGCCCCGCTTCGGGCTCTGTGCTGACAGCTCAGAGCCTGGAGCCTGTTTCAGATTCTGTGTCTCCCTCTCTCTCTGACCCTCCCCCATTCATGCTTTGTCTCTCTCTGTCTCAAAAATAAATAAACGTTTTTAAAAAATAGAATTATTTTAATGAGTTTTCCCACTCCCTGTTTGTTTACATAAATTTAGATAGAAAATATATGTCTGAGAAATGTCCATTACCGCAGATATTCCAAGAATATTATTTTGTGTCATGACCCAAGCTTAGGAATAGAGGGTTATAACTATTATTTATTTACCATTTAATTTGTTCTAGGCATATTTCCTATATTTCTCCCAGCTCATATTATTCCTATTTTACATTTGTGAAAATAAAGGGTCACAAAAGTTAGTTTACTCGTCCAAGATTATATACTAACGAAAGATGAAATCACAGGAACAGGATTTGAGCTACGGTTTTCTGCATTGAAAGTCTTTGTTTTGTTTTGTTTTCCAGGCAATATATGGGACTCTGAAGGAAATGTTAGTGTAACGTCTTTCTGGTAGAAAAGCCAGAAAAAGCTTTGCAACCACCTCTAAAAACTCATCAGTGAGCTTGCACTTCCAAGTATTTTAGTGGCTGTCAAAGAGTTGTTAGCTGATAAGCTCTGCATCAAAATTCCCAATTGTATCTGTTAAAAATACAAGTCACCAGCTGCCATCTTGGCCCTGTTGAGTCAAACTTTCAAAAAGGGTATTATATATTCAGCTGTGTACCCTTAAAATATCCCATGTTATAATTCTTAGCCCCTCGTAACTCAGAATGCAATCTTTCTTAGAAATAGTGTCATTGCAGATGTAATTATCAAGCTAAGATGAAGTCATACTGTAATAAAGTTGGTCTCTAATCCAATTGAATGGTGTCCTTACAAAAAGGCGAAACATGTACACAAACACACAGGAAAAATGCCATCTGAAAATGGAGGCAGATATCTACAAGCCAAGAAATGCTAGATTACCAGCAAAGCAGCAGAAGTAGAAAGAGAGAAAGAATAGATTCTCTCCCACAGCCCTTAGAAGGGATCAACTCTGGCAACACCTTGATTTTGGACTTCTAGCCTCTGAAATTGTAAAACAGTAAATTTATGTTTGTTTAAGCTATTCACTTTGTGTTACTTTGTTACAGCAGCCCTAGCAAACTGATGTATGGGAGAACCAGAATTTTAGAGCAAGTATGCCAGGTGATTCTGATGAACACTAAAGTCTGTGGACCAATGAACTAGAATCAGCTCATCTGAGAGAGAGGAGGACAGCAGGTGCCAGAGCAATGGAAAATTTATTTTAAGAATTTAAAGGTACCAAGGGAATTTAAAAGGTAGAGAGAGAAGGAGGAAGAGGAGCAGGAGGAGAGGAGGAGAGAAAAGGAGTGTGGGGGGAGGAGACATCATCAGAGGGCAACCTGGCTCAAGTGACACAATTTCTTCCTCAGGAAAGGGAAAAAAGAAGAAGGAGAAGGAGAGGAGGAGGTGGAGGAGGAAGGAAGGAAGAGGGAAGGAAGAGGAGAAGGAGAGGAGGAGGAGGAAGAAGGAAGAAGGAAGGAGAAGAGGAAGGAGAAGAAGATGGAGGAGAAGGAGAAAAAAGAAAGAAAGGAAGATGAAAGAAAGGAAGGAAGGAAGGGAGGGAGGGAGGGAGGGAGGGAGGGAGGAAGGAAGGAAGGAAGGAAGGAAGGAAGGAAGGAAGGAAGGAAGGAAG
>NW_024412401.1:14779129-14789058 GCF_014898765.1 Herpailurus yagouaroundi | reverse complement strand
AAGGAAGGAAGGAAGGAAGGAAGGAAGGAAGGAAGGAAGGAAGGAAGACAAACCAGAAACACCCGGGTCTTAAAGATAGCTGTATGATTTTGAATCAAGAGGCAACAGGGAAAAACAAACAAAATTCTGAAATCTTCCAGCCCAGTAGCTAAAGCTAGTAACCTGGTCAAAGTTCTTGCACAGTGATTTTTTATTAAAAAAATAATTTCTTTGTAGAATCACCTTAGTATTTAAATGGATAGAAATTGATCCATTGTTTTTAACCAACATTACTTCGAATAACTCCTTTTTATTTTCTAACACTTTATAAAAGGAATTGTAAAATGCTGATATTATTCTGCACAGAAAAATTTTTTGTAATCAAAATAGATGCTCGATGAGTACTTAGTTACTTATGTTATTCTTTCTATGTTAAACAGATCTATTACAATTAAAATATTCCACTTCACAGAACAACTAAACTTACATGCAGATTTTTATCAAGAATACTTTGCACAAAAAGAGTCATGCCTTTGGAGAAAGTATATTCTGATTAAATACTTATTTTTTAGGAGGAATTGTATTTTTGAAGGCATATGTAAATGTTTGATTTTCCCTTAAAAAACTGTCTCTGCTTTGGGAAAATCATTACTCTAACCTACATGGCCTAGTTCTCTTTTATTCAATGAGAATGCTACCTCAGATAAAGCCTATGTGATTCATCTTAGAAACGTCTTATTTCATCTCCCAAATTTGTAGGCCTTTTATTTTCTTTCTAAAAGGAATAAAATGATAAAACTGGAAGGAAATTTGAGAAGTCATTAACTGCAACTCAAACCTAGGTAACACACTTTTTGTTTAAAATAACCTCAGAAGGAAAGTTACCTATCTTAGTCATGACTTTTCAGTGTAAAACTCTATTAGCGGGAACTACATTAGCTTAAATGCTTATTCAATAAGGGAGCCCCTAATAGCTCTGGATTATTTGTGAAGGTAGAACTCCTTTTTGCTTTTAAAAATTCCCTGTTGTGGAGAGTGTTTTGTTGTCATTGTGTTTGCTTGTTTGTTTTCTAATCAGACTTCATTTTACACAGGGAGTTTCCCTTTCTTCCTAAATTAAGTTTAACTGACATTTGAAATTGAATTTCAGTTTATACAAAGTAACCATGAAGGTCTTTATTTGGTTATCTTTATGATTTGTGGTTTTGGAGTCTTGTAGTAATACTTTAAATTATTATGGTTACAATTCTGATTATCATATATGTTCATTGTTTTGGGGAACTTGTATTTTCACGTATTTTCTGGAATTAGATTCAGTAGGATGATATATCATATTTCTCTTGATTATTGGCATAATGTAAGTTTGAAAATGGGAAATTTATTAGGCATTTGTCAGTTCAGATTATCAAAAACAGTTATTGATGGAGACAGACACATTCATTTGCAATGTAAGAATCAAAGCTGAATTACCTCAAAATGAAGAAAGTTGCCCATAATCTTCCAAACTACTGAGCATAATGGAAAAAATAACTCTGGGATTTAATGGAATGCATGCCTTCATTACAAAGCATCTACTGATTACTTGTAATGTGTCAGTGATGTGCTAAGCAGGCAGTGAGAATAAAGATAAGTAACAATCTACAGGGAAGTTAGATAAATACTTAAGAGATTGCAATGCTGTGGAATAAGAGACATGATACATGTATGCACACGGGGGTAGTGTTCTGGCAAAATTGGGTTTCACAGAAAAACAGGATTGTAGGTGATGACTTTTTTTCAAGCCATACATGGAAAAGAAATCATCTAAGAAATCTTCATAATATTCTGAGCAAATCGTTCAATAAAATTTTTACTTTCATTACAGCAAAGAGAATTGTCAAACTTTTATAACTTTCAGCAGAGACTGAGCCAGAGCACTGTCAGGAAATCATTCAAAAGATCCTAAAAATGTAGATGGGACATTTAACTGACTCTGAGATCCTATGATTCCATGAGATTATATATGGACATAATGGCACATCTGTCCTAAACTTTACCAAACTAGATGTTGGAAATGCACTAAATAATAGGGTCATCTTTTTCTTAGCAACTGCTACCAGGTCTCCTTGAGAGTTGTCCTTAAAAAAAAAAAGAAGGGTAAAGAAAAGAAACTAAAAAGTATCAGGGGAAAAATGATAATTATTTTTTTTTAATAATGATGATTTTTGATGGTAGTTGAGACCTTTCAGCAGCTGGAATTTCCTCAAGACAGTTCCATTTTACTTTATTTCATTTTAAGATTGTATTTTTTAAAAATTTTTAATCAACTTTATTGAAATTAATTTGCCTACAATAGAAGTCACCAATTTTAAGGGTATAATTCAGTATTTTGACAAATGTATACAGCTGTGGAATAGCCACCAAAATCAAGATACAGAACATTTCCATAACCTCAAAACTATTCCCTCATGCCTTTTTGCAGTCACCCCCTTGCCACAGTCTAGCAACCCAACATCTTCTTTATGTCATTGTAGTTTTTTAAAGACTTTATTTGTAAGTAATCTCTACACCCAACATGGGGCTTGAACTCACAACGCTGAGGTCAACAGTCTCATGCTCTACTGGCTGAGCCAGCCAGATGGCCCAAGACAGTTCCATTTTAAAAATGAGTTCCATGTTTAGCATAGTTAAAAAAAAAGAAGAATGGTAAAATGTCAAAATGAGTTGAAAATGGAAACATTTTTTTTTTCCATTTTAAGCAAACATATGTGGTTGGTGAAAAGTAAATTCACCTCTGTCTTTACTCCCACTCCTCCTAGAAGCGACCTCTGTGACCAGTTTCTTACATGTATCCATGCAAAGAAAATGTATGCATACTTGAGCATGTGATGTAAGTAAATGAGGCGCACCTTTATAAGTAATACGAATGCTAACTCTGTACATATCATTCTGTAACAGGCTTTCAGCAATCTTTTCATATCTGTGCATATAGGACTCACATGACTTTTAATAAAACATTCTAATTTACCTTGAGAGACCACTATTGATGGAACTTTAGATATTTTTACTCTGTTTTTCTGTGTCATTCCTTAAATACATTTCTATGGAATAAACTCCCTAGACAAAATGCTTGAGTCACAGTGTTATGTGCATATGTAATTTTGATAGTTATGCCAAATTATCATGCCAAAGTTTTAACCAGATATCTCTCCCATTTACACAGTGTGTCTACCAATACCTTTATTAGCATGGTGCATTATCAAACTTGTTCTATTTTTCCCAATCTGTTATACACACACACAAAAAAAATCCCACTAATTTTACTTTGAATTCTTTTATAATAAGTGAGGATGATCAATAGCCTTTTGTGTTTTTTTTCTATCCAAATAGTCTATTTCTTGTTGGTTTGGGAAAGCTTTGTAAAATAATTGACAGCCCTTTGTAGTATGAATTCTAAACATTTTTTTCCTGGTTTGCTATTTATCTTTTGACTTAATAAATTTTATGCCATGCAAATTCTCCTGAGTATTTATAAATTGAATTTATACGTTTTCCTTTTAATAGTTTTAAAGTGTTATATAATATTTAGAGAAACCTTCACAGATCTGAGATTCCAAAAGAATATGAGGAATAATCCAACTTTATTAGTTTTCCAGATTACTGTAGACTAATAGCATTTTATTGAACAATCCATGCTATTCCTACTGATTTGCCATGTTATCTTTATTGTTTTTATTATATACTGTACTACATTTCATTTCTTATCCTTTTAATCAATTTTACTAATTTATACTATACTGTTTTAGTTATTTTAGCCTTATAACATGTTTAAGTATTATCTAGACTAACTTCTTTTAATTATTCTGTTCATTTTCCTCAGAAGTTTCCCAGATAGTCTTGTTTATATTTTCCCAGTTTTAGATTTAACTTGTCTAGATTTGTTTTTAAAAATCAATTTTTTAAGTTTATTTTTTAATTTATTTAGTAATCTCTACACCCAATGTGGGGCTTGAAGTCAAGACCTTGAGATCATGAGTCACATGCTCTGCCAACTGGACCAACCAGGCACACCAAGAAATCTAGAGGTATTTTTATGAAGATTCCATCAGTTTTTATAGATTAGCTTAGGAGCACAGACATCCCTATAATGTTGAATCTTCCTATCAAGAAAATGGAACAATTTTACATATGTTTAAATCTTTTTGTTTCCTTGTCAAATAGAAGTATTTAAATGAATTAAGTTTAAAATTCATTTAAATTCTTCTTACTTTTTGTCAAGTTTATTCCTAGATATACATTTTTGTTTCCATTGTAAATTAGTCTTTTCCTGTAATTTTCTTTGTAAATGGCTAGTTTGTGTGTGTGTGTGTATGTATAATATATATGTATATATATGTATATATATATATTCCAACACGCTAATTTTGAGCAACTACCTAACACAATGCTCTTAACTTTTTCTAGTTGTTTTCATTGACAGATATGTTTTACAAACCCTTCATTTCTTTCTATAATTCCAGTGTGACTTTGTTTTACATACATTTCTCAGGTAGCATTTACTTGGAGTTTTTTTTTTAATTGAATTTATTGGCTTTTCCTTCTAACTAAGGCATTTGGCCACTTTTTGTTAGGATACATAAGTTAGGTTTTCATTCTATTTTTATGAGAGAAATATGACTAAGGGATTGAGAGAGTGTACCCTGGAGTCAGATTACTGGCTTCAGATACAAACTCAACATCAGTTAGCTGCAGCACCTTTGGCAATTTATTTTACTTTTCTTGTCTTGATTTCCTCATCTATAAAATAAAGATTTGGGGCACCTGGATGGCTCAGTTCATTAAGCATCTGACTTGAGCTCAGGTCATGATCTCACAGTTCGTGTGTTCAAGCCCTACATTCTGCTCTGTGCTGACAGCTCAGAGCCTGGAGCCTGCTTTGAGTTCTGTGTCTCCCTCTCTCTGTCCCTCCCCTGCTGGTGCTCTGTCTCAACTCTCTCTCTCTCTCTCTCTCTCTCTCTCTCTCTCTCTCTCTCTCTCAAAAATAAATAAGCATTAAAATTTTTATAAATAAAAAAATAAGGATTCTACTGGTATCTTTCACAGAATTGTAAGGATTAATTGGGCTAGTATTTGTAAAGAATTTAGAAAAGTACTTGTCACATGCTGTTCGTTACTATTATATTTTATGCCATAATTCATTGTCTATATTCAGTTTCTTCTCTTATATATTTCTTCTGAAAATATGGAAGGTTTGGCAGATTGCTTTTTCCAGAAATGGCACCAACAATGTCTCCCATTTCATACATTCTTGCAATTTTACTTTCACAGTCGCCTTTTGGAAAGATGGGGTCTGTGTCTCCTCCCTTTGAACTTGGACTGGACTTTGTCTGCCTTGCCCAATAAATTAAGGTACAAGAGATGCCGTATGATTTCCAAAGAAAAGTCACAAAAATTCCAAGCACTTCCACTTTACTTTCTAGGGTTGATCATTCTGGAAAAAAAGCAGCTTCTACACAAGCAGTCTGATTGCACTGAGACTACCAGACTGTCATGAAGAATTAACCAGCTTATAGAGACCACACAAAGTGTAGGGGACGCCTAGACTGGTTCTAGTTGCCCTAGATTTTTGGTTGTGCCAGCTCCAGCCACCACATGACTGGGATAACGTAAGGGACTCTGCATCAGAACTGCCGAAAGTCATTTCCAAATGCCTTACCCACAGAACAGATGAGAGATAAAATGATTGTTGCTGTCATAAATTAATGAGTTATGAGATTTGTTGTATAATAGCTAAAGAGAATGAGCAGTTTGTATTCTGGTTCTAGTGGTTACACTTAGATATCATGCTTTTCTATGTATTTTCTATTTTCTGAGAGATTATCTGTTGGCTCCTTAGGATTCTTGATGTATTTAATAGATTTCCACCTCTTGCCTTATTTTACTGTCCAATTATTATAAAGAGTTTTACTTGGTGCTTACTTTTATACGTTTCAAACTCCTTAAATTTTTGCTTGCTATTTACTTAAATATCTCTTAGCCCTAATTATACCACTTACAAGAGTATGAAGCTAGCTTTTCTTGCTAAATCATGTTTTTTAGCAACCTGCTTACTGCATATATATCTTAATACACTATCTTACTGCTGAAAATAGTTACAAGTAGAGATCTCTTCAGTAAAGTGGTTTTCAAAAGAACATTTCTGCTGACAGCAGTAAACATTAATGACACAGCAGTATCCATTGAAAATGCATTTTGAGTATCTGCCATTCAAGTAATCTCTTATTTTATTTCCACATATATTTAATATTTAAGAAATCATAGGAGACATTCATTTAATTTTTCACACATAGCAAATAACTTAGTTTAAAAAATGAAAGAGCAACAACACATATGTGAGTTTGAAACACATATTCCTAATTAATCATATTTTGCATTAAAATAGCACAGTAAATGGAAAGCAGTTTTGGTAAATGTGAATCTAGCTGTTATAGCTAAGGATAAATGGGACTACACTGAGGAAAAGCATTGGGGTTGAAACCATATTTATAATAATAAGAGTCATAACATGAAAAATATTTCACAAAACATTTGAAATCTCAGCATAAATTTTGAGAGCATCAGGGTAACCTATCTTTGCATCCTGATTCCTCTAGGAATAAATTAAATTTGTACTATGCCAGTAACCATCAATTGTGAGCCATTCAGCAGTATATATTATGACATACTAGTTAAATTCTTCTCCATCTCCACAATTATCTCTTGCCCTTAATGTCTTTAGTATGTGACTCACTGGATACTGTTGGAATTGTTTTTTCTCATGCCCCCTGGGAAGGAAACAGCAGCTTCAAAGACAAAAATTTTAACACACAAAAAAAAATGTATTTTCAAAATTACGCAGCCTACACCACATATCAAATATTGTGGGTTTGTGTATATACTGTTTCAAAAGAGATCCCAGTTTGGCCACTCTGATAAACTGATTAATCAAAAATAAAGCCAGCATTGAGCATAAATATTTAGTGTTTTTTAAAAAAATTATGACACATAGATTTTTGCAGTGATAATGTTTACAAGTACATAGAGACAGATTGGCTTTGGTTAAATAATCTGCACTAAGAAACATGTCACCACCAGAGTCAGGCCAGGGGGGTATAACCAAAGATGAGAGAGAGAGAGCGTCTTATTTAGATATCAAGTAAGAAGTTGGATATACAAATCTAGTGCTCCGTACAGAGGCTCAGAATGAATATGAAAATTTGGGAGTCATCAGCATATTGATAGCATGTACAGCCCAAGGAGTAGAGGAGATAACTAGACAGAAAATAGAAGGTGACCTAAGACATACACCTGTGCAACATTTAATGGTCACGTAGGGGATGAGGACCCAGAGAAATAAATTCACAAGTAGACCAATGAATCAGAGGAAAATCAGATCATTGTAATTTTATGAAAGTCAGGGGAAGATAATGTTGCAAGAAAGAAGGAGTGGTTAGATCTATGGATGCTGCTGAGAGGTCAAGAAAGATGAGGATAGAAATGTCATCACTGGATTTATCATTGAGGTTATTGGTAACATTTATTCATACCATATGTTTTTCCTAAGCCTATGTAATGTTCCAGACATTGAGCATGGACATAGTAAATGCTCATTAAATATTTGTGAAGAGAAAGAAAAAAGGAAGGGGAGGCAGGCAAGAAAGGAAGGAAAGAAGGAGGCGGGAAGGAGTAAAAAGAGGAAGGGGTGCCTGGATAAACAAGGTGATAATAATAAATTGCATTCTTCTTGCCTGGACAAAAACTGATACTTGATTTTGTGAGATGTCGATTAGGGAGTGAAATCAAAGTCCAGGAAAAAGTGGAAGGCTGCAAACTTGATTGTAAAATACCTTCTCCATTTACCACTATGACCAGGAGTTATTTCAGTCATTTATCTTTTTTTACACAGAGTTGTCTCCTTGGCAATAAGCCCAGCCTTGCATGCCTAGAGCAAGCTTAGCCATGGACCGTTTTCATGCTTTCTCTTAAACTCTGTTCAGGGGGCTATGATTTCAGATTGGCCATTTATTTTAAAGAAATTAAGAAACAGAGACTGAGCACCTTCTTTGATGCTTAAGACAGGCTGCCTTCAAAATCCTAATTGGCACCTGGCTGATAAAGAGCAAGATAATTTTCTCCACTTATGCAATTACAGATCATTTGGTCATCACAGTACAAAACCACAAGAGAGTAGACATCTGTTTGGTTCTTAAGTTCTCATACTTCTTTAATATAATTGTATTTTTATTTAGATGTTTCTTCAGCACAATTATGTGTCATCAGTTAATTTGACCCAGTTGTGGTATGCCCTGCCCCAGCTTCTACTGATGAATAGCTTACTTTGTACCTGTAGGTTGAATAAATAGAAAAACTTCAAGTACCAGAAATTTTGATTTCCATTGACACAGTCCTTTTTTGTTTTTGTTTTTAGGATATTGGTGAGGTTATAGAACCCCATGAGACGATGCATAAGCTATGGATTTCCTCCCTAGAAAAAGACAATCACATCCCAAATTTTAAAACTTGGGGGAGTTTATCAACTCCATTTACAGACAGATCAGCCTAGAAATTCTGAAAGTGTGGGGGAGATAATCTGGCATCTGAATCAGTGTGGACCTGAGGAGACTATTGAAAACATGGCTTTCTTGGCCATAATGAGTCAGAATTTCTACATTTGTTAAAGACTTGAAACTTTTATAATAATACAATGTTAGTAACCCAGGGGTTCATGGATTCTGGACTAAGAGATCTTAGTTAACTGTACCCCCTCTAAGTAGATCTGTTCTAAACAATAGAAAACGCTGTGTCACTTAATTATTTTCATTACTTCTTCACTCTTCCCCCATCACTACCTACTACCCCTCAAACACACACCACATAAGCGTGCATGAGTTAACACACACACCCCACAAACACACATGCTCATACACACGCCTAGTGCTGTCTTGATCAGAACAGCTTCAAGTTTTCTGTTCTTCATGGAATATTAGGCACTGGTTGAAGCACTGAAAATTTAATCATCTCTTAAATCTTGCTTCTTTCCATTCTGATTAATATAAGAAAAATGATCACTGCTTTAACTATCTTTCATTTCTGAGTGGCTTCAGAAGGTGTATAAAGATAACCTCAGGAACTCTGTTCTGAATCTTCAGGACAGTCTGTACCTAATGCAAAAATTGGCCTCAGAATGTGAACTTTCTACTACACAGTCTCTAATGTTTGCCACGATTCTCTTTGTAACTGATACAAATCTTTAGACCCGTTTATTATTTTTTTCTTTCCTTATTCCCCCTTCCAAATCTTAAGCAGTTGCTTAACATAGGCTTTTTCTTTATACACCATTAAGGATGGATTGTGTTCCAAAAATTAATTTGAAAGTCCTTTGTTTTAAAATTTGAACACATCGTGTTGTGGTAATCATACATAAATGATGGTGCTGCCATCCCAGCCTAGATGGCCTCTTTGACCTAATTATTTCTTGATTCTGGTAACAGGGAACCATAGCTCTAGATATGGTCACCATATCTGCATTTTCTTTGGCATGTCTCCATATTCTAAACATTGTCCTTAGAAACCATCAGAATGTCTAGGAAAATCTTGTCATCTTTCTGTCTCTTATATTCACTCATCCCAACTTTTGGTGATAGAGGAAAAGATAAGAGTGAATTTTAATTCCTTAAGGCTGAGCCTCTCCAAGGCAAAGTTAGAGGAGAGATAGTAGTCTCAGACCTCTCCCCTCTGGTCCCATCAACTCTGCCCTTGTAGTGCCTCTACTTTAGAAGGTGGTGGTAAGAGCCTGGCCATTCCTAAGTAGGGGCTGTTTATAAATATGATGTTGACAAGTCAGGGTATGCCGCACCTGAGAGAAGGAAACAATTTAGCTTAAATACATATATATATATATATATATATATATATATATATATATATATATA
>NW_024412401.1:14760411-14779029 GCF_014898765.1 Herpailurus yagouaroundi | reverse complement strand
GACAGCAGAAGAAATGATTTGGCCTAAAGAAGGGCCAAGTAGAAACATTTAGAGTCCAAAGCAAATAGCAGAGAAAAATTTAAAGGGATTAATGAACCTATTCTAAAGAGCAACTAATTACAAGCTTGGATAGCTGAGACCAGAAGCTATGAAAATGTCTGAGGTGACTAGTATAAGGGAGAATGATAAAGGAGTGAATCATCATTTGGAATTATAAGGCAATTATCCAGTACTAAGGAGTTTCAGTGCTTTAAATTCTTTTTCTAGTTTTAGCATAAATTAAATCAGAAGTTTAGACCATGGAAAAGCCTTAAAGATCATGCTATCATATATGTATTAAGAAGTAATTGATTGTGCGCCATTGTTTAGTCAGCTTGCATGTGTTTGCCTAACACAAAAGACTTGTAACTCCTTCCTTCTCTTTAATTTTAAAGCATTTGTGCCCACCCCAGATCTTTACTATGAACTCTAGATTTGAAATATGTGCTGCAAACTTAGAATGTCAGAAACCAATCTGATCTTCACCCTCAAATTGTTCCTCCTGCAGTCTTCCCCTTTTTGTTTAATGGCAGTTCTCGTCATCTAGTAGTACAAGCCCAGAACCTGGGAGTGGTCTCTGAACCCTGTCTTTATTTTCTGTCAGGAAATCCTGATGACTCTTTCTTTAAAATGTCCCCACATCTGCCTTCACTGTGTCTATCCCCATCTCAGCTACCATTATCTGTTTCCTGGATGACTGCTATAGTTTCCAGTCTACTGTGTCTACTACTGACCCGTTGCATCTGTTCTGAACACAGCAGCCAGAGAGATCTTGTTAAGCATATGCAAGATCATGCCATTTCTCTGCTCTAAACCTCCAATAAAAGGTAGAGAAAAAACCACAATAGCCTATAAAGTCCTGGGGATTTTGTCTCAGTTGTTTCTCTGATCTCATCTACTGCTAGGCCTGTTCTTATTCATCCTCTCCAGCATTCTGGCTATTTGTCATACATGCCAGGGTCATTTCCACCTCAGGGCCTGTGCACCTGTGTTTCCTCTATCTGGGACACTGTTTTTCCCCAGATATCTGTTTGGTTTCCTTCTCTTACCTTTTACTATTCTTTCCTCACTTAAATCTTCCTGGACCACCTTAAATAAAATTACAGTTATATACCCCCCCCACACACACACATCAATACTTCCTAGTCATTTTAATTATTATTTTCTCCATAAAACCTATCTCTGTATAGTGTAATATATATTTTTCTTGTTTATTTTGTTCATAATCTGTCTCATCTGTCTGGAACATAAGCATTATGGGAATAGGGATTTTTTTTCTGTCTCTTTTTCATTGTTGAATCCCTGGGACTTAGAGCAGTACCTGGCCTACAGCAGGTCTTCAAAAGTATTTGTTTAATGAAGTATGTCTCCCATTTATGATTGCATTAACCTAAACAGACACTGGAGCAATACAACTTCACTTGCTGTACCTCATAGTGTCAGAGAGTAAGACAAGAGCCTCCATGGGACTTACCCTGTGTACTGTAGGATCCCCTTTTTATTTAAGAAATATTAGCTTGCATAGGAGTCTCCATCTCTCCAGAATATTCTAGTTCTATTAGATGAGGTCAAGGCAAGCACTGAGACCAGGAGGGATGTGAATGACTGGGTGAAAGACAGATAAAATGAAGGATTATGACTCTCTCCTGGTAGTTCTTCTCTGATCCAGCACCTCAGATGCTGTAATGCCATTTTTATCCCTTCTATCCCTCTAGAAGAAGTACAAAAGAAACCTGAACATGTTCATGTTTGTGTGGACCCCATGGATCCTAGCTGAGAAAGAATACGGTACCCAGAGACTCCTTGGAGAGAAGGAGATGTGTTTGTGAACCTCAGAGGGATGGATAGGTATCAGATGTGCTTCTGTCAAAGGTCTAGTCATGCAATAAGGTCAAGAAGGCAAGGGCATGATGCTGGATCCAGAATGGGATGAGGGGTTCTGGAGTTACAGGGTGAATAAAGGCTTTAGCCAGATAAATGGAAGATGAAAGAAGATAGTTGGGTACAGACAAGTCCTCCAAAATCTAATATCTGTGATGGTAAGACTTTGCTCTCTGATTTTATCAAATCCACCTAGATAAGATCATTTAATGATTAAAATTTAGGCTTCCTAAGGTGAAGAGTCTTTTATCTCTTTTATATCTCAAAAAATACTCTTATAAATTATTCTTATGTAAGTTGCCAGACTGTAGGATATAAAAGTGCAAATTTCCTGACCACTACTTACAATAACTGATTTCGAGCATGTCTAAAAACTGTTTCGAAAAGTCCTCCAGGTAACTCTTATGGACTATAAAGTTGTAGGAGTGTCTTTAGCCATCAAAGCTTCCAATATGACTAAGGGACAAAAAGTCTGTGAGTGGAAAGAAGTGCTAGAAATTGTATTTTAGCAGCTCAGTTTCCAAAACTGCATTCCAGTCTTTTGATGAATGTGACCGCCAAGGAGTGGAAGGGGAAGACTCTTTTGAACACATACATTTGGGCAAAAATTGGTTCAATACCATTACTATAGGGCTTCTCAGAGCCACTGATGACTTCTACTAATTATTATATACCATAAAGGGAATAAAATAGGCAGCATTTTCCACACTTACTTTTTTTTTTTTTTTTTTTTTTTTTTTTTACCATTATACTGTTTAATCAAGGGGAATTATGTAGAATGAGTATTCTAGGAAACACATCTGATGAACACTGGCATAGTGTTATGGTATTTACAAGACAGATTTTATTACAGTTTTAAAGGCCTGAAAGAATGCTTCAAACATTCTGCATTGTGTATAGTATTGAAAAAAAACCCTAAAATTTACATGCAAGACATTATTGTTCACTCTTTGTTTTTTGCACACTGGTGAACTCTGATTGAATGTGTTATCACTACCAAATTTAGTTACCCTTAAAAGGAGATCCAGAAGAGGGTAATGCTTAGGTCAAAGGAATAATTTTCAAAAGGTGCTGTTTTGGGAAAACTGGTACCTAGGATGGGTACTACTTCAGAGTAGCTGGGCCTTCCTAACAGTTCTCAAAGCAATCGCCTACTTCACCTACCCATAAATCCAGCTCTGATCTTGTCTCTTCAAAGTTTTGGAAAGAGCTTATTTTTTTTTTTTTAATTCCTCCTGTCCTTCTTTAGCCATAACACCTTTAGTAGGCTCTCCAGAGAAGGAAGAATTTGTACATGAATATTTGCCTCCTGGGTCAGACAAAGCAGCAGGTGTTTTCTTGTACTATGTGTAGAGGTAGTTATTTTAGGCCTTTTTCATTTAGCTTTCTTGTTGAAAGTTTGATGTTGAAGTTTTCTATTGTCATTGCTTTCTCCTTTTAGAAGAAATTTCTATATACTTTCTGAATTATATCCCTAGCCTATCTCTCTCTACCTTTCTCTGTGTCTCTATCCACCTGAGTCTCTCTCTCCTTCTCTCTGCCTCCCTCTCTCCCTCCCTCCCTCCCCATCTTCCTCTTTTCTCTTTTCCCTCTCCTTTCCTCAATCCAACTTTGTCATTCATTTAAATAAACCATACTTTCAAGTTCAATTTCAATTTTTTTTCAACGTTTATTTATTTTTGGGGGGACAGAGAGAGACAGAGCATGAACGGGGGAGGGGCAGAGAGCGAGGGAGACACAGAATCGGAAACAGGCTCCAGGCTCTGAGCCATCAGCCCAGAGCCCGACGCGGGGCTCGAACTCATGGACCGCGAGATCGTGTCCTGGCTGAAGTCGGACGCTTAACCGACTGCGCCACCCAGGCGCCCCTCCAGTTCAATTTCAAAAGTAAGATTTGTGAAGAATGCAGCCTTTGACAAAATAGTGTAGTGGTAGAAGTGGTAGCAGAAAAATAGCAACTTTAGTGTTGACCAGATGAGCCTCATCATGTCATTTGTTAGGTATGTTACCTCTAACAAGTTATTAAGAGCTACAGTTACCATAAAAGATGGTGGAATCTAATTTTTGGGAGTATAGAGAAGATTAAAACAGCATATATGAAAGTACCTGGAATATTGTTTGTTTCCATTCCGTCTCTGGAAAAGAGGAGGCTACCTTCTCCTTTCTAATTCATACTTCCTATAGGGAACCTCTCATTCCTGATTATGCTCCTGAGTCCCCCAGAACTCTCCCACATATGTTGTAGAGAGCGACTTCATGGAAACCGTTCCTGGAATTGTTCTTTAATCCAGGAACATTATGACCAATAAGTTTACTCTAAAGCACCAACTTCAAAAGATTAGTAATGTCTGCCTAGAGGGTTGTATTGAGAAGGGTTGTGAACCCAGTTAGGGCTCTGAGAACAGGAGCATCATGACTGGTTGGTAATGTCTGTCTTTTGCATGAGAAGGAAACTGCAACATATGAATTTTCCAATCCTACTCCAACTGTTTTTCTTCTTTTTCCTTCCCCAAATTTTACTATGATGAGCCCCATCTTCTTGGGCTCTTCAAGCAGCCTTCCAAAATAGCATATTTTTACATAAGCTCCTTCCCAAGAAGATACCAGTGTGGGCTGATGGTACCCTGTATACTTCCCTGCATGGATACTTAAATATTTACAGGCTTGATCTCAATCTGATGGTGGAATGCCATGCAGTGTCCTTGCCACAGTTCTCTGTAGCCACATTATGGAACTCTCATCTATAAGGTCTCTGCTGCAATGACTCAGCTCTGCCATTGCTGCATGAAAGCAATCATAGATACAAAGCAAATCAATGAGTGTGGCTGTGTTCCAATAAAACTTTATCTACAAAAATATGCAGTGAACTAGATTTCAACCATGCATCATAGTTGCTGTTCCCTGCATGAAAGGTATATTCTGTGCACACTAACTCAGCAGTGATTCTCTGTTGTAGACTCTGGGTCTGGAGTTCCCTCTTGTCCAGCAAGAAAGCAGCACACAGGATTAAGAATGTGAGAGAGGCTAATGTCAGGAGGAGACAAGAGGCCAGAGTAAGGACCCTTGCTCCGTTTTTATTAGGATCAGAAGGCTTACAAACATGGTGATGGGTGTGCACAAAAAGACAATGAAATCATGAACATTAACTCATGGGCATGAGGGAAAGGGCATTTTGAAGATATGTGGTGTTAGGGGGTTGGGTTAACACAAAACAAAATCCTGGCACATGTTGGAAGGTTGTTTATAGTAGAAGTGAGGCATCACCTCTGTTTACTTAAACTGGTCTAGGGGACAAGAAAGACAGAGCAAGCTACCTCAGGGTCAAGAAGACACCTTTCTTTTGCTAATTAGCTCTGCTCTGGGCAACTTCACCCTGCTGAGGTCTATAGCCCTATTTACCTGTTTACCTAATTTGTTTGGCCAAAGCAGCTTTCTGCTATTGTAAATTTGGAGGGGGGGGTGTTTCCACCCTGAATACCTAATCTTGTTTACCTCATCTTGGATGTTTTCATCCTGAGATTCCCTATTCCTATACCTTTGTCCTATACTGGGACCTTTGCCCTGCTTGTCCTATACTGGGGGCCTTTGCCCCATTTACCTAATCTTGTTTGCCCAAACTTGGGTGTGTACATCCTATGGCTTTCTAATTCTTTATGCCTTGTTAACCCATCGGTGCAAGTCCAGGGAATTCCTAAGCTTATTCCCTGCAATTCTGGATGCTGGGACACAAGAATTGGCCCTGCTGCTGACATTGTCAGAGAAATCTGAATAGGCCTTAATGTTGTGTGACTTTCAATGAACTTTAAGCAGGGTTTGGTCCTTGCTGTCAGTTTGAAAACTTTTCACTGGGCTTCACAAAATTCCCTATGCCCATGGTTCTCAAACTTGAATGTACATCAGGATCATCTGAAGGGCTTACTAACACATAGATTTCTGGCCCCACCATTGGCATTTCTAATTCAATAGGTCTGGAACAGGGCCTAGGAATTTACATTTCCAACAACTTTTCAGTGAATATGGATGCTGCTGGTCTGGGGATTACACTTAGGGAGCCACTGGCCTAAGCCATCCCCTTTGCCTAGAAAATCTGAGGTGTTTAATAATGAGGCATTATTCAAACAACAATGAATGGAATTGATTAATCCTCCAAACCCTGCTCATAGAAAACTTCTTGTTTAATGTTTCTGCTTGACAAATTATTGGCAATTTTGATGCCTATTGCAGGCAGCTCAGAAAGTATAATCTGAAATCAGTGGATGTGCTGGTTGGTAGTAAGAGCAACAGCCCCAAAGAGGCCCAGTCCTAGACTTCCTGTGCTTGCTGTTTTCCTCCCCATCCATCCTTCTCTGCTGGACAGTGGTAGCAACTTACCTTAGTCTCTACAGCAGAGGGTTAGGAAAATGAGTCTCCATCTGAATGGAGACTAACAAAAATCAAAACAATAGATTTCCAAACATATTAACACAATCTACATTTCTCATGTGATTTTTGCTTCTACAAAAGTGCATAGGAGACTACGTTGGCATATAGCTTCCAATTTGAATAACCACATTGGCTGGACTAGTGAACAGTCTATTGTTTATTCATCCCTTCCACAAATAGTGTGCATCCTTCAATGTGTGTGTGTGTGTGTGTGTGTGTGTGTGTGTGTGTGTGTGTGTGGTGATACTCCTGGAGTTCTCTTTTTTGGGAGAGGATAGGAAAAAAAATGATATTAATTGAGTAAGTGGAACTGGCAACCATCCTGTTGCCTACAAAAATCTTCTACTCTCCAGCTATTGCTTGAATTCTATCTTTTGAACCATGTTGTTTAGCTGACCTTTATGCTGTTAACAATCCTTTATACCTGAGTGAAACTAAAAAGAAGATGAAATGGGAAGGAGAACACAGTGAAGGGAGATGAAAAAACAGAATAGGGAGGCAACGTCAAGGAACTGGCCTTTCTGCCTTTTGCTAAAAAAGATTCTAGCAGCAAGCATGCAAATACTAAACAGAGGGGAGAATTTGTAAATGCTTTTCACACATGTGTATCTTTATTCTCACATGCATAATAGATATGTGGAAATTTCATTTACAATCCAAAAATACAAAACTTCACACTCATTAATAGGACAGATGCTCCAGCAAAGTATTGCTGAGTTCACCAGGAACCTTCCTTATCTCTGACAATATGCCTGACCGCATAGCAACTGAAAGAAAGTTCACCTGAGTGAGTCAGCACCTGCAATGGAGGCAGCCCAATGGTAGCTGATAAAACAGACTCTCCCCTGTTTTCCCAGTGCTTTTCCAACCTTGAAAAGCTGTCTTTGGCTTATAGAAAAGTTATCTGCTTTTACTTCCCTAATCCACAGTGAAGCACCAGAAGACTGCTGCTCACCCAAGGTCACATCGTGAGTGGCAGATCAATGATCAGGATAGAAAATACAGATATGAGGGCTAATACTGTTATAGACTTCTGAACCTGTGATTACCTAAGTTGTCCTTATATTAATACACTTAAAGAAGAGAATAGATGATTCACTTCAAGCATTTAATTTAGGAGTTGGTTCTTTTTTTTTCTCCCTCATTTAATATACCAAAGAGTTCTAGCCACAAATTCCTGTCTAATTGGCACTCTTAGAAACCATGTTTTTCCCAGTGAGGAAAAAAGTAAGAAAGAAAGCAAAGTGAATAAGCAATCATAAGCCTGGGATTCTGTATATTTCTGTAAGTAATTATTTAAGGGGAAATCCTATATATCCATTTTATGATATAAAAAAAAATGAGTTAAAACAGAATGCTTCCACACATACACACAGTGGTCCAGCTCTAAGAGAATCTATTGGCAATGCTATAAATCTTTTCAAGTATCGGTTTCTAATAAAATATGAGAAGACCTTTAAATAAGTGGTTCTAATAGACACCAATTCCATTTATTTAAAAAAATTAATACTTACTCCAAGCTGCTACTCAATTCATTTTATTTTATTTTTTATATGAAATTTATTGTCAAATTGGTTTACATACAACACCCAGTGCTCATCCCAGCAGGTGCCCTCCTCAATGCCCATCACCGACTTTCCCCTCCCTCCCATTCCCCATCAACCCTCAGTTTATTCTCAGTTTTTAAGATTCTCTTATGGTTTGGCTCCCTCCCTCTCTAACTACAATTCATTTTAGTTGGCTCTATTATACCTTCAAAAACTATATAATCCTTTGAATCTCAATTCATCTCCTTTCAAATCTATTTGGCTGATGTTAAAGGTGAAAACCGATATAGCTCAATGGAGCATGGATTCAGAAAAATTGAAAGTGGAGTATGTATCATTTCCAACTTAGAAAGAAACTAATAGAAGTAATTTTGCTGCACTAGATTATTCACTTGACTCCTCTTTCCCACTGGAAAGTTTCTTGGATTGGAAACCCTCCAGCTATCAATAATAACATCCATAATATGCATTTGACTAGAATCAATTATATTGTCATCACTAGAATAAAAACACAAGAATCCAGCTATGAAAAGAGCACATTTATAGAAGAAAACCCACAGTCTAGAGGGAACATAACTTTCAGTGTCAACTCTAACTTGTGAGGATGGAGAGCAAAGTGTTCTCTAAACATTGAGAAGATAATTTCCTGTTATCACCAACGCTTTGTGCATGTTCCTTCTTTGCTTATCAAATCTTATTTCTGTAATGAATATTAATGCTTGTAGTACTTTAAAATCAAAACACCTCTGGTGTGTAAATTAACTGAGAGACTTTATCCATATTAGTATTTAGCAAGTTTTTGCAGAAGTATCTATTGCCATTTTGCTACATATTTTGAATGTGTATTCCATTCATATGCAACATTTAATCCTACAAGTTCAATGAGACTGTAAGCTGTGGTTTCAAGTTTCCTCTTGCTATTTAAGAGCAAGACTAAGAGCCCAGACATTTTAATATAACGTATACACTGTCTTCTCTGAGTTGTAATTTAAGTTTTATCATAACACTGCGGGATCTGCTAGTGTCTGCAGCTTGATTTCACCCTATGGTTTATGCCCTGAAGTGTCAGGCAGATAGACAGCACTGTGCCAATCAGTTTCAGCCTGTTAAAGCTCAGGGAGCAAGGCAGAGATAAAGTGATGGAAGGCTGATTGTTGGCAATGATTTACAAGTGGGCTTCATGGCCCCAAGGCTTCAGGATCTGTCCAGAGGGCAGTAAAAGGAAGAAAAATCGTAATTTGCATAGTTTTTTGTATGACTTCAGAACACTTGGTGGAGATTGGGAGGTCTAAAACAGATGCCCCCTTTTAAAAAAGAAGAACGAAAAAGCAAAGAATACGTGGTTGGCTGTAGAATACATGAATTACAGATCTTCCTTGACTTATGAAAGGGTTATGTCCCAGTAAGCTCATCATAAGGTGAAAATATCATAAGTCAAACATGCATTTAATACAGCTAACCTACTGAACATCATAGTTTAGATTTGCCTACCTTAAATGCACTCAGAACACTTACAATACCATTATTTGAGCAGAATCATCTAACACAAAGCCTACTTTAAACTCAAGTGTTGAATATCTCATGGAATTTATTGAATACTGTACTGAAAGTGAAAAATAGAATAGTTGTATGGGTATAGAATGGCTGTAAGCATATCAGTTGTTGACCCTCGCGATCGTGTGGCTGCCTGGGAGCCGAGGCCTGCTGTCACTGTCCAGCAGCATGAGAGATCTTACAGCATATCACTAGTCTGGGAAAAGATCAAAATTCAAAGTGTGTTTTCTACTCAATGGTATTGTTTTTGCACCATCATAAAGTGAAAATATGAAGCCGAACCATCATAAGTCACAGGCCATTTATATTGGCAGTGTCAATAGTGCATAGTGAGACCTCCAAATCACCCACGATTTGGGCTGGAGTTTCCTGGCCTGTAAAATGGGGATGCTGCTGAAAATTACCTCAGAAAGTTCTTTTAAGAATGTGTTGAAATGCCCAAAAGGACACCCGGTCCCTTAGAATTCTGAAGCCATTCTTTTTATTGCTTCTCTTATTTTATTGCCACCACTGTAAATCATAATATTTTTTGACATTTAATATGTTTCAAGCATTAAGCCAAGGTTTACGTTCATCATTACGTGTAATCTACAAAAGAATCCTATGAGACAGGTACCTACTTCTTTTATTTCCACTTAACAGAGAAAGATGCTGGGGCTCAGAAAGGTGCATAGAAGTTAGCAATGGATTGGGGATTTGAACATATACATGTTAACCCAGAAGTTCCTGAAGCATCTGACGTTAGACAACTAGAAGGAAAAAATTAATTCCCTAGAAGCCCTGGGAGTGACTGGGATACAGAGTGAAAAATCTTTTAGAAATTTGGTCAGTTCTGATTCAGAACTTTTTGTAAGCCCTATTGCAACAAGCTAGTTATACCCCAAGTTTTCTGTCCTGTTTCTGTTCATATGTGTACTCAAATCCCCATCCTTTATGAAGTTGTCTCTAATTGTATCTAAATACGCAGCACAGTGGTAAAATATTATCAGAAGATAACAGAAGGAATCCTTCATGTTGAAATAAGAAATGTACATTTGGTAGTGCCATCTCCACCTTTCCATAATAACATTTGCATTTATACAACTCCTAAATTTTAAGGGATACTTAGGACTTTGCAAATGCTACCTAATTATATTAGATTCAGAAGGCTTGGCAAGTGAATAGCACTTCACTTGGTGCTATTTTTACAAGAAAGGCAAGAAAGATGAGGCCAGAACCATATCTTGACTCATATTTGTGTGCGGAGTTGTAAGGAAAGATTGAAAATGTGATTATTGTGTTTTTAATGATGGAATAATATATGTGAAGCACAGGCCACTGACACCAAGCTCAAGAATGAAGACTGCCTGTGTTTTTGTTTCCTATAAAAGCACAGACAGCAGTGAGCACTTGTCTACATTAAGCCATCAATCAGGAAGCATTTGTGGTGAGTCTTTGGTGTGCTGAACAGATCCTAAATATTCCTGAGCTTTAATTTCCTTATCTGCAATATAGAAATAATAAAAATATCTGCCTCATTGGGTTGTTGTAAGAATTAATTTGAAGAATGCATGCAAAAGCATTTTGTAAACTCTAAAGTATTATACAAATGTCAGCCATTTTATTAAATTCAGGCAATTAAACCTTTATTGAGCATAATCTACTTGGTGATAGAAATCCTAAGAGTAAAATGTAGGTTATTTCACCCTTAATGATATAGCTATCTAATAGAGAAGATATGCATCTTATCTAAACAATTTAAATTTGTTATGAAAACTGCTACTATAGATAAATAGACAAAGTTCTGTGGTGCTGTAGAAATAAGGGTCACAATTAATTTAGGGAAAAGAGGTTATTTTGGGGGGAAGTTTCAAGGAGGCTGGTATATTGAGATTTCTCTGAAAGCTGTGATGGAATTTTTTTGGAGGAGAAAATCTTCCAGGTAAGAACATCCTAGGAGGGCATCCATACAGAAGCACAACAAAGGAGTCTCTTGTGACTGGACTGCAGAAGGCATGTGACGAGCTAGTAGGAGATGAGTTTAAAAGACAGGTTTGAAGGTTAGCTGTGAAGATTTTTGAATGCAATACTGAAGAGTTAGAGTTTTATCTCTAATACTAGGAGATGCCATGGAAAAATATTTTCAACCAGAAAGTGACACATAGCTCGCTCTCCCCCACGCCCCGCCTCTCTCTCTCACTTTAGAAGACAGGTAAGAGTGAAGGTTGTGTCATTCCTGCCCTTAAGATGTTTGTCTTCATACTGAGGATGTGATATCAATATATTCACAGGCATTTTGGCCCCTTAACCTTCACTATCAGAACTGGAACCTAGGCTGAGACCAGACCAGAAGCTTCATCCAGTATAGCTTAGAGTTATTGGAGATAATACAGGTCATCTACAGATCAAGTGTCTAAGATGGAGAGGATCTAGAAATAAACACCTTAATAAGAGTGAACTAGATCTGGAACCCTCCTTAGACTAACCATAACTAATTCAGTGTTTGCCCTAATGACTTACCACATACGGTCCAGAAGTGAGACTGTCCCTGAACTAGGATCTTATCTCATAGTCATTACATTATAAAGCAGATTTTTAAATATTTGATATAGCATTTATATTACATGAGTGGTAATAAAATTTCTACAATAATGACATCCATTCATTAGGTTACCAGTGTTTCATTGAAGGTGTTGTATTGGATTGTCTGAATCATGGAAAGGTTAAAACTAGATTTCTAAGAACCTCCCTCTCCTGTGGCTCCATGTCCCGGTCTGCCAATGAGAGGAACTTGGGAGAGCTTTGGAAGGAAGAAAAGAAACAGGGGACAATTTTCTCTGGAGGCAGTTACAGTTAGACACAAGGCAGGTGTAGACTTTGAAGTGGCCTCAGGGTTAGCCTCTTGAAGATCATCTGCATTAGGCTGCAGACTGAAATAGTTTGTGGGTGTCATCAGAGGTTATTGAGGCTCAAAGAAGCTTCTAGGTGACCTACTGAGAACCACAGACGGTGTTGCTATAGGTTGAGATTTTGGATGACAGTCAAATTTGCTTTCTGGGACCTTCCAATGATATGTAAGCCTCAAGTTCCCTATGTTAAAACCTGCTATACATGGAATGCGTAGAGTGAATTGAATTCTTCTCAATACACTCACTGATGCGGGTGTGGCCAGGTAGTCACCTTACACAATAGAAAGCCACCTGCCAATAGGTATTAGTGATTATATACATCCAGGAAATCCTACTTCTAGGAAGTGATCTCAATTTATAATGAAAATGTATGCAAAGATGTATGTGCAAAATTATTTGCCCCACATTAAGAAATACTCTTTTCATCTAGTTCTGTGCTGGTTTCTGAGCACAAAGAAATGAATAAGACTCATTTGCTGCCCTCATGGATCTCAAAGCATAGTCAGATGTAATTTACTCCTCTTCAGGGCTAATCAACCATCTCAGCTTCATAGCCCACCCCTGTCAAACCTCAGCTACCTTATCTAATCTTACATCTCATTCTTTTCTAATCCTTACTTCCTGTCCAGTTTTAGTCCTTTCATCCACTGTCATCATGTCTTCTTCCATACTCTCCCTCATCCTGTTCCCCTACCTGGAATATTTTCTCTGCCCCCTACCTATCTGAAGCGTGTATATATCAACAAAATCAGTTTCCACCTCAAGAGGCCCATGAAATCTTATCTGATGACCATAGTTTATATACCCACATCCCTTTTTCTCTGGTATCTTACTGCACTTCTATTCAATATCACTTAGCTGTTCTCAGATTAGTTTGTGTCTCCTTTGTCTCAACTGAATTATAGATTGCTTTGTGAAAGAACCATGATTTGCACAGTATTTCTAGAATTGACATAAAACTCTGGGGACATTGGAAAATACCAAAGAGAATTTTTTTTTTAATTTTGTCTTTACTTTAAAAAAAAAAGTTTTAAGATATTGAGGTACATGTATCTTTGCCAAAACATTGCAAAGATATTATAGAGATTTCGCTATGCTCCTCAGTCTCCCCTAATGTTATTTTCATATGTTGCTATGGCACATTAGCCAAAACTAAGAGCAAACGCTGGTTCATTACTATTGACTAAACTCTGGCCTGTCTTTCACCAGTTTTTTCATTAATGTTCTTTTCTGTTCCAAGGTCCAATTCAGAACTCTGGTTATAGTTTTGCCCTATGGTTTGAAAATAAGAATATATGTATAACTTGGATCTTGATGACCACATTATAATAGCCTTGTTGCTTGTTTGACCATGTTTGACCATGTTTGAATTTACAATAATACCAAATAATAATAATCTTATTGCTCCAGACTAATGAATAAAGGACAGAAAGTTACTGAATAGGAAAATGAAGATTTACCACTAAGTAAATGCAAAACAATGCCACTGCATCATCAATGGCTACACAGAATTTTAAATAATGAAAAGCAGTCAGAAAATTTATTTTTTATTAAATGTACAAGTTTTTATCAAGCACTTACCATGTGCAGGCATCTTACATCAAGGATAGAGTGATTAACAAAATAGACAAGGCATCTTTGTCTTCCCCCTGCCCCTATTCTCATTGTCTCTCTTTCTCCCTGAGCTAACATTACATAAACCAGACAATATACACATGTGAAAAAGAAAAAAAAAAAACTTCCCTTAGCAATGACTTCCATGTTTTAGTGTTTTTGTTACAAATAGTGGTTTTACTTTCAAAATAGTAATATCATTAATTGTCCTTTATTTTGTTAATTTGAATTTAATTGAAAATTCAGTCTTATGTGCATTTACTTTTTAATAATTTATTTTATTTTATTTATTTATTTTTGAAAGAGATATAGGGAAAGTGGGGGAGAGGGGCAGAGGAAGAGGGAGAAAGAGAGAAAGAGAGAGAATATCCCAAGCAGAGCCCAAGGTGGGGTTCAATACCATGACCCTGGGATCATGACATGAGCTGAAATCAAGAGTTGACGCTCAACTGAGCCATCCAAACACCCCTGCATTTAATTTTTAAATGTTCTTTTTTTATATAGTTGTGTAAGGACTTTAAGGATTAACAATTTCCATCTGACCAAATAATAGTGTAATTTGACATAAGTTTATTCAGATTGCATGACAATTTTTTCCATAAAATAAATCCTGACTTTGGGGCACCTGAGTTGCTCAGTTGGTTAAGCATCCAACTTCGGCTTAGGTCATGATCTCATAGTTTGTGAGTTCGAACCCTGTGTGGGGGTCTGTGCTGACAGCTCAGAGCCTGGAGCCTGCTTCAGATTCTGTGTCTCCCCCTCTCTCTGCCCCTCCCCTGCTCACACTCTGTCTCTCAATAATAAATAAACGTTAAAAAAATTTTAATAAATCCTGAATTTTAAAAACATTACTTAACACATCATCTGTATTCCTTGTGGCATAATTAAGAATTAGGCATACTCTATGCTCAATAAAACCTTTTAAATTGCTAACAATAACAGGATATATAGAGCAATTAGCAAATTAATGGGTTTCTATTTGTTTTTCTATTTCAAAGGCTACCGTTTGGAGGGCTTCTGCTTTGCTTAGCTTTTAATATAGAAGTTTGAATGACGTGACCAGACAGAATTGCTTTGTCAAAATTCCCAGTTGGTCAGACATATGGACTGGCCATTACAGGCATTACTTTCATGAATTTACCCTAGTCTAGGGTCTTGCTCTCTGTTCTGCAGGCCCAGGAATCTGATTCATAAGTGCCTAGAGCATAAGAGTAAGGTTCTCTCCCTCTGTCTCTCTCTCTCTCTCATAGAATAATCTCTCATCATAACACCTTATAGTTGATTTATAAGCAAAAGTTTGCTTTGGAGCACTGGAACCAGATCCACAAGAGTTTGTTATATGATTCAAATGTCCAGTGATATCAGGTTTAGGAAGTTTAACTCACTCATTTCAATGATGAACACACATCCACTGGCAGAACCAGAAGGATGAAGCTTTGCTGAGGGTGCCCCTTCTCCTAGAGACAGTTTGGAAGGGCTCTTTGCCTCTGTGGACTGTTACTTTTCTCATTTTGTCATTGATAAACCTACCCTCCTCTCACCTCAACTGACTGACACATTGTGTCACTAAATATGTTCATCCATTCAATAAACTTCGTTATAACTTACAAGTCATTCTTTAACATTTCTTCATTGAAGCACTAACTTCATAGCCAGTTTGTGAGTTTCTTTTATGAATCAGAGATGGACTAAGTATGTGTAGATATGGTTCCTACTTCATCAGAATGTATGCTATATTGGAAGATACAAACATGTGTTCAGGCAGTCATCTACAGTATGGCATGTGTTGTGATGCAAGTGTAGGATGCAGTGAAAGAAACTAAGAGAAGCACATAATAATAGACTTAAATCAGAGTCATCTCCCTGTATGAGGTTACATTTAAACTGAAATGAGACAGTTGTGTGATAAATAGTTTGAAGAAGTGCATATGTTTATGTAGAGTGTGTGTGTGTGTGTGTGTGCGTGCGTGCGTGCGTGTGTGTGTGTGTGTGTGTGTGTGTGATGGAAAGAGAAACAGAGCAAGAGATGTGGGACAAAGAAGGAATGGCATGTATAAAGTCTCATGAACGAGTGGCATTTTGTAACCTGAAAGCAAGTCATTTCACATAGTGCTATTCTGACCTATTATGTGTTGATTTCGGTCTACTTCTCCATCTTTAAGAATGGAACATTTCTTTTTTTGCACGTTTACAATTAATGCAGGGATGAAGGCTCATAATTCTGAGTGGGTTCTCATTTTAGAAATGTTGTAGCTCACACCAAGCAGCTGTCACCCTAATTAATCCAAATCCTCTACCAAGAAAATGGCCCTTGGAATAACGTAACAGAAACATGGTATATGCATTTTTTAATTGTTCTGTTTGTCTATAAAAAGTTAGCATTGGTAAGCCCTTGATTAGTGCATCCACACCAATACCTTAGCAAATATTTATTTTATTGTCTTTATTTTAAACAAAAAAATGTCAACTTTTTACATTATATATTTCTTTAATTTGGATATGATTTCCCTTAGCTTGGTAGACTATAAAGGATTAGTAAAATCTTTAAGCAGAGTTTGTAGAAACCAGCTAACTTTTATACTAGCCCTGGATTTTAGCCATTGAAAAAGTAGGTGGATAAAGAAGTTAAGATTTTCTGACTTTAAGTGAATAATTTATACTCCCTAAAGATAAAGGAAATTACTAGTGGCTAAACAAGATAAAACACACCAGGCACAGTATACAGGAGATTCTTAATATATATATACTAGACTAAATAAATCAATGAAAACTATTTCCTCACTAGTTATACACAGAGTAAAACTGAAACATTATTTTTTTTAAGTTTATGTATTATTTTGAAAGAGAGAAAGAGAGGGGGAGAGAGAGAGAGAGAGAGAGAGAGAGAGAGAGAGAGAGAGACTGAGAATCCCAAGCAGGCTCCAGTGTCAGTACCGATCCCATGACCCTGAGATCATGACCTGAGCTGAAATCAAGTGTCAGCCTCCTACTGACTGAGCCACCCAGACACCCCAAAACTTAAACACCCTAATAATCATTCTGTCGTTAAAAGGCCTGTATGTCAAAGTACTTGCATCGTATGGCATTTCTAGATTGGACTGGTGGTTCACAGATGGTCCTATCCCCTCTGCATCTCTCTTCAAAATGTACCTTCTTTCCCTGGCAGTGGATGGGTTGTTCATGTTATGGTCTCCTGGCTTCCATGTACAAGCCAGAAAGTTGGTGATATCTTTTTAAGCCTCAACAAGAAGAATATTTTTTTTTAAATTTTTTTCTCCTGTTATATCTCACTTTCCAATTTTCCACTCCCCTAGAGTTCAGCTGTCTGCCTCACAGTATGGTCCTGCCATATAAGAGAAAATAGCAGATATAAATGCATTTTAAGGAGAGTGATCTTCCACATCTTTCCAGAATGGAAAGGAAGAATGTGAGCAATGTGAAGCAGGTGAAGCAGTGATTTCGGTAGCGTATTATTGGATGCTCCATGGTTTCCCACTTTCATTCACTGATAAACTCCAATGATCCTAACATGTCTCATTTTTACATATATAAAATAAACATTTGAAATCTTTAAGCTGTCTTTAAAACTATAATCAAAGAGAATCTTTGAAGGGGAAACTGCCTCTGCTGAATTAGAGCCTTCACCTGGGGGTGCTCAGTTGGTTAAGTGCCCAAGTCTTGGTTTCAGGTCAGGTTCTGATCTCACAGTTCATGAGTTCGAGCCCCATGTTGGGCCCTGCACTTCACAGCATGGAGCCTGCTTGGGATTTTCTCTCTCCCTCTCTTTCTGCCCCTACCCTGCTCATGCTCGCTCGCTCTCTCTCTCTCTCTCTCTCTCTCTCTCTCTCTCTCAAAATAAATAAATAAATAAACTTAAAAAATAGTTTAAAACAGGTGAGCACCTAGAGGCTGAATCTAATAACCACAGTCAAAGAGAAGAGTTTCAAGCTTGGAATGACATATGCTGGACTCCAGGAGTTGGCATCTGCCCCAAGCCCCTGTTTCCACAGTCCATGAATGCATGTGAGCTATAGGCCATAGGCAAAAGGCAGTATTTCAGCCAGTATTCTTTTCCTTAACATTCATTTGTAGAAGATGAAAACGCAAGACATTTCTGTCAGACTGAAAAAAAAGGAGTTGGAGCTAGAAGAAAGCTTCAGGGGAAAAAAAAATTTAAAGAAATTCATGCCTAAAGACAATGAATTGAAGCCAGACCATACATTTTCATCACTGCAAACCCTTGGAACTCCTTTCTCTATCCTTCCCTAAAATTTCTCTCCAAAGCTCCTTTTTATGCCTGTAAAAGTGTTAGTTTTATTATGGATTTATGTTAAAAGGATTGATGTATTTTCATCACAGAAACATTCAGCATGTAGGTTAAGATTACCTCAATGTTAAGATGTTTACAATGAAAATAATACTACTTTCTGCTTTGTAGGCTTCTTGTATGAACTGTGTGAGATAATGCAGGGAAAGTGTTTAGCACAGTACCTGGTGAATCCTCAGTAACATCCGATATAGCAGTGGCAGCTGATGCCATGGTGTAGATGCTGTTTTCACTGCAGTTCAGCCATCAGAGCTTCACAAAAACCAGAGCTGTGTTTTTGGGTTTGTTTGGTTTTTGTTTTGTTTTGTTTTGTTTTGTTTTGTTTTGTTTTGTTTTGTTTTGTTTT